>NW_026542968.1:0-83338 GCF_028750875.1 Macrosteles quadrilineatus | reverse complement strand
CTGCAGTTTTGCTGCGGCGGGGGTATTATTGTAATAACAGCAGCAAACTTTTTGGAAACTTCAACTCACGTCCATGCAAATGTGCTGTAGCCTTTGTTTTGGTAAAAACTTTACCAAAACAACTACCGTAGATATTAGAGTGGCCACCGCGCGGAGTTGGACTTGACACCAAAAGTGACCACCGCGCGGAGTTGGGCTGAACCCTTCGGGGACCATAAAACTTTTCCTCGGATTAAATTTGACCACTGCGCGGAGTTGGGCAATCCCCCGCGGAACGTCGCTACTATAATTACGGGATGGTGTAATAACGCATCAATTCTTGTGACGCAACGTCAAAAACTACAAAACGTCCTTGGCATTTCCTTTAGATTTTTAGTTCAATATCAGTGTATAATGTTTTGCGGTGAAACACTTAATGTTTTTGAACAGTAATTATCCCTTTGGTTAGTAATACATAACACAATGCAAATGTATTATATAAGCAATTCTCAATAGCATTGCAATTGGAGGAAATCATAGGAGCCGTTTTTAAAATCATTGTGCGCAAACTTTATAGTATAGATAGTATAGATTAGTAACCAAGATGTGCCATTACGAAATCATTTAAAACAACTGCCCAACAAACAGCTAACTTCTACAAAAACTAACGTTATTTTCTATAAGTTAGTTTTTCAACTAACTAATCACTTCTATCAGTTACTTTTTAAACTAACTAAATAATAACTCATATCAGTTACTTTGGGACTAACTAATAACTTTTAACTAGTTAGAATTTTTGACTAACTTTCCCAACTATGGCCTAGAAGTATGACTCACTGGCCAGGTCACCGGCTGCCCAAGCAGCTCCAAGAACGCACAATAGATTCAAGGGATAAGACTATTAGTGCGGTTGACTGGTTCACCCCTGGTTCTGCCTCACTCTGGCATGCAACTCAGTATAGCAGAGTTTCTGTGCCAGTGCAAACTCCATCATTGCACGTTTTCAGTCAACGAATTATGTCAGCGGACCAGAGATTCAATTAACAAATCTGGTCAATTTCTAATCTAAATCTTCCCTAAATATACATTCACATTAACATTTTTCGTATAAATTGGCTCAAAATTGTTAGAACTACAGTATAAAATTCCTTGTAAATAAACTAACATAATGATAATAGTTTAAATTAACAGAAAATTCCCAAATAATAAAATTTTCACGCATATTTCCCAGTTTCTTCATGGCGGTTTAAATTCACGAGTAATTCCTGATTTTCCTGGAATTCCTGGTCACTGACAACCCAGCTTATACAATTTAGGAATGGATTTTATTATTGGGACAGTCTTAAATGACAATTACACTCCCATATTTGAATAGGTTGGATCGACTTAACTTAAAATTAGATATTCTAAATGGTTCACACTAAGCACTTTTAATACACTTTTGTTTAATAAGTGTGATCAATAAAGTAATTGTGGACGTTTACCTAGTTTTTAGCGAATTTCCCATATAGGGAATAAGCTATTACCGTAGTACTAGGGGTCTCAATCCCGGGACTTCAATCCAATCCCGGGATTTCGGGATTCGTTTCAGCCGATCCCGGGATCCCAAGATCAATCCCGGGATTATATAATATTATGATTTTTTACTTTTTAGCCATTATAAATGAGCGAGAAGTCCCCTCGTTGAGTACTTTAATGTTTTACACTGGCCTTACCAGTTTTACACTGCGGAACTTCGCCGGAACTTTCATCACCCGTCTTTCTTATTTACAGTGTATAAATGTTCATATGTCACTCTAGAATATAATAAATACATTTAAAAAAATCATGAGCAACCGCACTCGCACGTAGCCTATACGTCACGCTAATAGATGGATTAAAGATAGCTAAGATAAAAAGATAAAATGGGAACAATTGCGAGTAGCAGCGTAAAAATTTTATTTTGACTGACAGCAATAAAACAATAAAGATACTGTAAAACAATAAACCATCAGCGTAGTAGCGTGTGTATGAAAAACGTAATTTAGGATTGTAAGAAATGTAATAACCACACTGATAACCAAATAGATAAAGTTATAGACCCTAAATATAAGCAATCTTAATAATACATTTATATGGTGTGTTTATAGTTATATTTTATGGCTTCAATGAAAATAATACTTCGATTTCCGATTGCAATGGTATGTTTGCTACACGAATTGTGTTGTTTACGTTTAATGTCAAAAGTAAAACTCAAAATAACTTATAGGCCTACTGTAATTAAGTTATAAATAATGTAATAACATTTACAGTAAGTAAATCCAAATCGTCTAAAAACCTAAACATATATTTACATTCATTCGCCTAAATTTTCCAATCAAAATAGATCATTACTTTATACCATTTCATTTATATATATTAATTTATTATATATATATATTGTATTATTATGTATATATATATACTTATTTATATATATATTTATATATATATACTAGCAGTTACCCGGCGCGCGTTGCTGCGCTAACAAAATACATTTGTCTGTGTGAAAAGCATGTTTTTTCTACATTAAAACCGACGATAGTCAGAGATTGCCCTACTGCCTTATAATGGTGATTCGGTGATTGCGAAAGCAAGACACTAAGGAAATTGTAGTTGCTTAAATTAAAAAAAAACAAAATATATTTATTTATTTATTTATACACAATTTACAATAGCTACAGGTATAAACCCAAAACAGCTATAATGAAAAATAATACAATATTAATACATAAAGTAAACAAAAAAAAAAAAAAAATACAAAAAGTGCACATAAATAGACAATACAAAACCAGTGATGATAATAGTAAAAAATTCAGAGGGTAATTCGGATGAAATCATCACTTATATAGGCTTACTTATATAGGCTTATTCAAAAGTAAAATAGTTTTCTGTGCTGCACTCTGTAGAAACACTGTGGCACTATTTTAAATAATGACTAATGCTAATACAGAATGTTGTGATTATTCAAACCTACAAAACAGTTGGTGAAAGTAAACATCTGCTTTTAAATTGTATTTATTTTTAAACATTGTAGATCAAAAAGCCTGACATTAGCCCACTTAAAACCCTCTGGGGCAGAGCCCTTTTGACAGATCTGCACCTGCACCAAACTTCACTCGAACCATCCTCGAAAGATGCTTAATAATGCCTGAAAGTTTCAATACAATCTGTCAAGCGGTTTCGGAGTCCATAACGTATATACACTCATACATACATACATAGTTAAAAATTTAAAAACGTACGTTTTCATGTCCCTGGCCTTTTACTTCGTAGATACTGGATTTGTAGTTTATTATTATGTGTTATAATTTTTTTGGGATGGGGGCAACATGTTACATACATTTATTTGGATTTAAATAGGTTCTAGGTATTTTTTTGTATTTTTAAAGTCTCGAAATTCACGACCATGACGTGTCCCTAGGGTACATTTTCCAACTTTCACGCTGTTTTTAGACTAATTATTCATGCCGAAATATACAGTGTGGTAGAAAAGTCCCGGAACGGTTAAATATTAAAAAAAAAATAATGCAGATAGAGCTACAATACTTGGTACAAAGTTACAGGGCATAAAACTCTATTTTAACACATATTCAGTGATCCAATAACTCTTCAGGGGGACGGCCCACAAGGAGTCGGAAGAAAATCTTAAATGGAAGCATAGGTCAATATGCACATGAAATTAAAGGTCTTTTTTAGTAGAATACAATGCCGCAAACCGCACTTCAAAAGGTTGATCCTGCGCAAAATGACAGTTGTTCAAAGATTCATTTAATTTGCATTGCTATTATACGCTTGGGACACAGCCCTAGGAATCGGAAGAAAATTGTTAAGGTAAGCATAGGTCGATATGCACATCAAATTAAAGGTCTTCACTAGTAGATTACGATGCCGTAAATTCAAGCTTAAAAGAATGCCTGAGTAAAAAATGGCAGTCGTTCAAAGATTCAAAATGGCGGATTCAAGAAATCTTTGAACATCTGCCATTTTGCGCAGGATCAACCTTTTGAAGTGCGGTTTGCGGCATTGTATTTTACTAAAAAGACCTTTAATTTGATGTGCATATTGACCTATGCTTCCATTTAAGATTTTCTTCCGACTCCTTGTGGGCCGTCCCCCTGAAGAGTTATTGGATCACTGAATATGTGTTAAAATAGAGTTTTATGCCCTGTAACGTTGTACCAAGTATTGTAGCTCTATCTGCATTATTTTTTAAAATATTTAACCTTTTTACCACCCTGTATAAAGCCATATTTTTATGTTATCAATAGTTATTAAACTTACAAAAAAGGAGAATATTATAATTTTATTGTCATCGCAAACTGACTACCATGACAAAATAAGTCTGTAGTAGGGTTCCCCCAGATCGGGGAAAAACCACCCCTAGAGTTGTAGTTTAATCCTCAGGGGTAGTGAATACATATATGTTTGAATGTTAGGGGTTGTTAGGGGTAGTTTTATGTTTATATAGGAGTTACCAGTTGATCATGTGATCTTTTTATGTATTGCATATGTAGATATTAAACTATTTTGTTGGTAAAAAGTGTGAACTTGACTGGGGATCGACCCCGGGCCTTCTAGGTGATGGTTAACTGCTTTAGTTATTGAGCTATGACAATAGTTACAAGTCTGGTGTTTATAGTGGTAAATGACAACCTCAATCTCCTAATTTATATATACAGGGTGTGTAAAAAAAAATTTTTATTTT
This sequence comes from Macrosteles quadrilineatus, assembly GCF_028750875.1. Lineage (NCBI taxonomy): Eukaryota > Metazoa > Arthropoda > Insecta > Hemiptera > Cicadellidae > Macrosteles > Macrosteles quadrilineatus. The sequence goes on along the minus strand of NW_026542968.1, from coordinate 78,633 downwards.
ATTTTATACATATCTATATGGTGTAGTCTATAACAAATGTGAAACAACTGATAATTTATGTATCCAATGTTAAAAATGGTTGAAAGAAGGCTTAAATGGAACTTAACTGTTGAGTATAAAAAACGGCCTTTGTAAAGGACACCAAATGTTGGATGTTAAATCAAAATTTTATCGATGTTATGTATCTTTGGGGTGTTTAATAGGGGTAATCTGAATAATGTTTTTTTTTCTAGTGGTGGGTTGTGTGTGAAGCTGTGTATGAGTTAGAGGTTCACGGGTTCGATTCTTTTTAATCATCAAATATTTTATTTCTGGTTGGGGTGATATGTTGATTTTTGGTATGGCGTTGTATTGTAGTGGGGGTAGTGTGAGTCCTTGATGTTAGAGGTTTGTGGGTTCGATCCTTACCAATCACCAAATGTTTTATTTCTGTTTAGGGTGATATGTTGATTATTGGTATGGTATTGTATTGTAGTAAGAGTAGTGTGAGTCTTTGATCTTAGAGGTCTGTGGGTTTGATCCTTACTAGTTACCAAATGTTTCCCTTTTGGCTAGGGTGATATTTTGAGTTTTAGTATGGTGTTGTATTGTAGTAGGAGTAGTTAATCTGTTTAGAATGTGGACCTATGATCCCAGAGTTCTGTGGGTTTAATCCTTACCAATCACCAACTGCTTTCCTTCTGGTTGGGGTGTTTTCTTTTGTTGGTATGGTGTTGTATTATAGTTAACTGTTTGTATATGAACCTATGGCCTCAGAGGTTCATGGGTTAAAATCTAACCCGATTGGGTTAGTTTTAGAGGTTCATGGGTTCAATTCTAATCCGATTAGGTTGGTTATAGAGGTTTGCGGGTTTGATTCTAACCCGATTGGGTTGGTTTTAGAGGTTCATGGGTTCAATTCTAATCCGATTGGGTTGGTTTTAGAGGTTGGCGGGTTTGATTCTAACCCGATTGGGTTGGTTTTAGAGGTTCATGGGTTCAATTCTAATCCGATTGGGTTGGTTTTAGAGGTTTGCGGGTTTGATTCTAACCCAATTGGGTTGGTTTTAGAGGTTCATGGGTTTGATTCTAACCCGATTGGGTTGGTTTTAGAGGTTCATGGGTTCGATTCTAACCCGATTGGGTTGGTTAATGGGTTTAATTCTAACCCGATTGGGTTGGTTAATGGGTTCAATTCTTAACCGATTGGGTTAGTTTTAGATGTTCACAGGTTCGATCCTTACCAATTACCAACTGCTTCTCTTTTGGTTAGGGTGATATTTTGAGTTTTAGTGTTGAAGTATGACTAGTTAACTTGTTTAGAATGTGGACCTATGATCCCGGAGGTTGTGGGTTTGATTCTTACCAGTTACTTACTGTTTCATATTCGGTTGGGGTAATACTTGAATAATGGCTGTGTAATATGTTCCCGCCAAATTAATCAGCTGTAACCCTCCCTACCGAGATCGTATTGAATACGTATCTGTAACATAACCTCACTTTATGTATTGTGTACGTTGTCATCTGCTTTACCGCCAACTGTATTGCTAAATGATATAACCTCACTTTATGTACTGTGTATGTTGTCTATTCTCCTGCCAACTGTTACCGCCATTTGACCTAACCTCACTTTCTTGCTAAGATTGTAATGCATACGTGACATTACCTCACTCTCTACCGAAACAAGTCTATTAATTCATATTTGTGACCCTGGAGTGCTAGTGTTGATGAAATCTGCTTTGAGCTATTTCTATTAATGTATTGAATAACAAAGCATCTATAGAACATCTGATAAAGCTTGTTCTATAGTAATGAATGTATATACTGGCTTACCTGTATCTCTGTAACTATTAACTTGATATGAGGGATTCACTACAACAGATTTTACTAATGTATTGAAACTTGAGCACTGTACTTTTTACTATTACTTGCACTGTATTTTAATATATCTTATTAATACACCAACACTTTTGTAGAGTTGTACTACAAGTACATCTGATATGTGTGAACTGTGAGTGATGTCATCTTTCTGGTATACCAACTGTTGACAGCTATTTGTTCATGTAAACATATTTATGTACTACCTCAACTCAGAGGCTGTGGGTTTGAATCCTATTAGTCACTGATCTGGTGGGGTAAATATTTTGACTTTTGGTATTGAAGTGGGAGTAGTATGAATCTTTGATTCTAGAGGTTGTAGGTTTAAATCTTACTAGTATCCAACTGTTTAATAACTGGTATTTCCTGTGTAACATATTTCTGCCAAATTGTGATATAATCTTAACTTTGGACCTTAACTGCAACCTAATGTATGTAGTCCAAAACAAGTCTTTTTTGGAGTTAACTTAGTGTCAATGAATTTTTATTTAGTGCTTATTTTTATTGAGGTGTTGAATAACAAGAAACAAATTGGGTAATTTCATCAAGTTTATAGTAATGAATGTAATTGATTTTAATGACTTTCCTGTATCCCTGGTACTTGAAACTGGTATAGTATTACACTTGTACTACATTGTATTATATTTGTATTGTATAGTATTACATTTAATATTTGTACTGTTCTAATATACAATCACTTGTATATCTGATAGCAATGACTGATATGTGTTGATCTTATCACCACTGATTGTGGTTTCTGGTGTAACTTTTGTTGACAACTATTTTTTATGGATCAACAAACACATTTATGTACTACCTCAACTGTTTACTGTATCTTGTTGTATCCTATATTAAAACCTGTTATAATCATTGTGTGTTAACAGTTTTTGTTTAGTTAACCATATTATATTGAGGGTTTTGTTAAATGTTTAAATTTACTGTTTATGTCTTTGTTTGTGTTGTAACTGTAAACATATCTTTGTTGCCTGTGTATTGTGTATGACTATATTTCTTTATTCTTGTTTTATCTTAACTGAGGAGAGTTTGGAATATATGTTGACTTATCCTAATGTAATGCTAATAGCTCCTAATATAGCCTCTATTGTATCCTTTTTTCATACTGATGTTAAATTTGTATTATCTCTAGCTACTTTTCTATATTCCTGTATGGTGCTAATGACTATTACAATGTAATGTTGTTGATATAATCTACTGTTTTGATGTATTGCAATGTTAATATCTATGTTTGTTGTGACTGCTATAGTCAAGAGTACAGGTGAGAATCATGTCTGTTTAATTCTACAGTAAAAATTATACACCTATCAGTGATTTTGTATTTTAGAGCAATGAAAACTAATAATTTTATTGACAGCATAGAAAACCTATATAAAGAACAGAGGAGAAAAACTAAAACAAAGATAGGTAGTACATGTATTTAAAACTACTTTACCTAGAGGAGGAGGAGGAGTGGAAGAAAAAAGAGGATGAGGTAAAGGAAGAAGAGGAGGAGTAGAAGGAAGAGGGATGAGGAGGAGAAAAAGAGGAAAAGGAGGAAGAGAAGGAGGAAAAGGGGAAGAGGAGGAAAAAAGAAGGAGGAAAAAGAGAAGGAGGAGAGGAAGAAGGAAGAAAATAAGGAAAAGGTGGAAGAAGAAGAGAGGGTAAAGGAAGAAGAAGAGAAAAAGGAGGAAGAAGAGGAGAAGGAAGAGGAAAAGGAGAAGGAAGAGGAAAAGGAAGAGGAAGAGGAGGAAAAGGAGGAAGAGAAGGAGGAGAAGGATGCCCAATTCAAGTAAAACATTTGTGGTTTTTTATTCTGTAGAGGTCTACACTATCTAGACACACAATTAAACTGTAGCTGTAATCCTTTTCAATTGCATAATCTCTTAAGAGCTTAGGTGACCCAAGTTTCCACACCACGGTAAGCCTTTAGGCTAAGCCGTATGGGTCTTGGCGCGTTTTTGATTTAAGTGAGTTTCCCCTGGAGGCCTATTCTCACTATTATGGTAGTAGTTATTCTATAACAGATTTACTACTACTCATATTTTTTATGTTAACCTGCTTATCTTTAAAATGATATTTATTAGGTGTCCTGTTTTATTTTAGTACATTTCATTCTTGTTGTGCTTATTTTTAAAATTCATGAAGCTGATTACAGGGTGTATTGTTTATTTTAGTTTATGATTTATTAGGAATGAAGGAATATTGTTATCAGATTAAGGTCCTGAAGGAAAGGGGTTCGGGTTGGTGACATGGAGGGTAACACAACATGGTTTTTTGGTTTTTTAGGCCAACCCCCAGTCTTTTGATTGACTGCCTGATGGCAAACATACTCATGGAGGGTAACACAACATGGTTTTATGGTTTTTTAGGCCAACCTCCAGTATGTTGAGAATACATATATACACATTCACACAGGTACAAGGAGTAGTACAGGTCCTTTGAGATCTGAACGCCTCAATGTGCACACACATTCACACAAGTACAAGGAGTAGCACAGGTTCTTTTCAATCTGAACGCCTCAATGCACACACACATACACACAGGGGGAATGGGAATGGACCCATAATCTGTTTATGTATTATTATATATTTTATTGTCCCAATTTACTTTATTTTGATACATATTTTAACATTTTAATTGGTAGCTATTGTCTGTAGAAAAAGTTATCTTCATTAAGGTTGTTGAAACTTAATGAAGAGACGTGTTTTAAACTCTTTACTTATCCATAGACAATTATATTATGGAGTCCTATGACGGAGTTTGCCAAAAAGGTCCTCATAATTCGACCGGCCCTGTTAGTTTTATCGATGAAAACAGAACATTTGTGCCAAAGTTTAGACTTTATGGATGGAAAACTACCTTTAAATTTACTGAACCTCCGGAAGGTGTTTCTGAATTAGAGTGGATACGCAAGGGTCTAGAGCTAATAGTAGAACGATCTATAAATGAGTGTTCACCAACTGACTACTTAGGGTTTACTCTGACCTCTATTAATTTGAAATCTAAAGAGCCTGGATATGTTGTTCCACAACTAGCCTCTGAGGTTACAGCTGATTCATTATGGGATATTTTTGGGGGTATCATTCAAAGTAACTCAGAGTCAATTACTAGTAGTGATACGTTTACAGTAGGTGTTTCTAGATTTAATGTTCCTGTAGGCAAAGGTAGAGCACGTCCAGGAATGTATAATTCATTCAACGAAGAATGCAAAGCAAGAAGGGGAATAGTAGTTATAAATAACAGTGACAACTTATGTCTGGCTAGAGCAATAGTGGTAGGTAAAGCTTATGCAAAAATGGATCCTCAGATTTATGGGATTCGTCAAGACAAGTGCTTGCGACAGACAATTAGGGCAAAAAAACCTATAGCTAAAGCTTGTGTTGAAACACCTGAAGAGGGATCAGGTATCCCTGAACTTGAAAAGTTCCAGGCACACTTAAAGAAATATAAAATAACTGTGTATAATTACGATAGCAAGGGTCGGGATGTATATTTCTCTGGTGGAAATAGTGATGCGAAATTTAAAATCAACTTATTGTACCATGATAACCACTATAATGTTATTACAAACTTAACAGCCGCTTTTGTTTGCAATTATTTCTGTGACGCATGTCACATACCCTATGATCATAAAGGTCAACACAGATGTTCAAATATCTGTCCATCTTGTCACACCTTCTCACCTCCCTGTGTAGAGGAAGATGGCGGCATATCTTGCCGCTATTGTAACCGCTTTTTCAAAAATGAACGGTGCTTTATTGCCCATCAGAGACAAATTTGTAAAACAATTATGTTCTGCCGAGGGTGCGAAAAAATGATATTCCCTACTAAACGTAAATCAGTTCATGTGTGTGGAGAGGTATATTGTCACCCTTGTGGTACATTTAAAAATCCTAATCATAAATGCTACATTCAGATAGACAAGAAAAGCCCAAAAGACCGCGACTACCTATTTATTTTCTTTGATCTGGAAACCCGTCAAGATGAGTCCCTACCCTCAGATTCTGAGACTAAGTTACATAAAGTGAATTTATGTGTTTCCCAACAGTTCTGTTTCAAATGCATTAATGGGAGTGAGTGTGAATCTTGTTCAGAACGTTATAAAATATTTGATAGCGATCCTATTAAGCAGTTCATGGACTATGTAATGGAGACCCGCAAACGTTTCAAAAATGTCTGTGTAATCGCACATAATGGACAAGGGTTCGACTTTCAGTTTATAGTTAGGTATATCCTCGAAGAAACTAAATTCACACCAAACATCACCCCCAGAGGAACTAAAATAATACTAATGGAAGTTGCTAACGTTAGATTTATTGACTCCCTTAGCTACTTCCCCATGTCCTTATCTGCCTTACCAAAAGCTTTTGATCTCCCACCGGAGAAAAAGAAGGGTTATTTTCCACACTTGTTTAATACAATAGCAAATCAAAATTACATAGGACCCATGCCTGATAAAAAGTACTATTGCCCTGAATCTATGTTCGAGAAAACTCACAGTGACTTTGATATTTGGTACAATGAACAGTCTGCAAAAAAGTATGAATTTAATTTTAAAAAAGAGTTATTGGAATACTGTATGTCAGATGTTGACATTTTAGCTCAAGCATGTATCAAATTCAGATCATTACTACTTGAACAATGTAATGTAGATCCGTTTCTTGAGTCAGTAACAATTGCTAGCGAGTGCAATCTAGCCTTTCGTCGTAACTTCTTAAAGCCAAATACAATAGGTCTAATCCCTAAAAATGGTTACCGGTCTTCTACCCAATCAGCTGTTGCACTACAGTGGCTTACCTGGGAGGAAGAAAGACGCGACGTGACAATCAATCATGCTGGACGAAGTAAAGAGGTTGTTATAAAGGGAATGAAAGTGGACGGCTTTGATGGAGAAAACATATACGAGTTCCACGGATGTTACTGGCACGGGTGCCCTAAATTCTTCCCTTACAACCGCGAAACCCCATTAAAAGAGGACCCTTCTGATTCACTTCATTTGCGCTATGAACGCACTAAAGCTAAAATTGAAAAGTTCGGGGACGTAGTGCAGATGTGGGAATGTGATTTCCATAAGTTGAAAAAGGACGAAAAACTCCACCATCTGGACAAATTACCAATTTTAAGTACACTTCCGTTAAATCCTAGAGACGCATTCTTTGGAGGTAGAACAGGGAACGCAAAAACCTACTACAAATGTGGTCCGGGAGAAACCATACAATACGTTGATGTCTGCTCGCTATATCCTTTTGTAAATAAATACTGTAAATATCCTGTGGGCCATCCATCTATTTATGTTGGTAATAAGGAATGTAGACTAAGAGGTATGGAAGTAGATGGACTGTTAAAATGCAAGATCTTACCTCCTTTCAGCTTATATCATCCAGTTTTACCAACACGTATTCATGATAAATTAATGTTTGTTCTGTGCAGAACATGTGGGGAGTTAATGTACCAGGGAGATTGTTTTCATGAAAGTGAAGACAGATATTTAATAGGGACATGGACAATGGATGAGATTAGAAAGGCTGTAGAAAAAGGTTACATTATACTAGATATGCTTGAACTATGGGAGTATGAAGTAGCCACATACGAAAAAGGAGGGTTATTCACTGAGTTTATTGATAAATTTTTAAAACTAAAACAAGAGGCATCTGGATATCCCGGATGGTGTAAAACAGAGGAGGATAAAAAACAGTACATTGCAAAATTTCTTGAGCGTGAAGGTATAGAAATGACAAAGGAGCATATTGTTAAAAATGGGGGCTTAAGATCAGTAGCAAAACTGATGCTAAACAGTTTCTGGGGTAAATTTGGGCAAAGGGAAAATATGATGAAAACATCAATCATCCGAGATTCTAAAGAGTTCTTTCAGTTGTTAACCAATCCTAAGGGTAAGTTAAAATACTTTCAAGCTATTAACCAAGAGGTTGTGCTAGTAAATTGGCAAAATATTGAAGAGGCTAGTGAGTCTTTAAGAACTGTAAATGTAGTTATGGCAGCCTTCACTACTGCTCACGCTAGACTAAAGTTGTATGAACACCTTGATGCCTTAGGAGATCAAGTACTATATTGGGATACAGATATATATTACTACCACAAAGGGTTGTACAGGGTGCCTACAGGAGATTACCTCGGCGAAATGACCGATGAATTAGTAGAGTATGGACCCGGCTCTTATATCACTGAATTTGTCTCTGGGGGGCCTAAAACCTATGCATACCTTGTCTGGTCAACCAATCAACAGAGATTAATCCCAGTTTGTAAAATTAAGGGGCTTACTCTCAATATTAAAACATCAAAAATTTTGAATTTTGAGAAACTAAAAGAAATGGTTTTAAGTGAAGCTTCTAAAATCATTGAAATTGATGAGCACAGAATTAGACGAACAAAATATAGAGATATTGTAACAACAGAGGAGGTTAAACAGTTTAAGGTAACCGGCCCAAAGAGAAAATACGAAGGAGAGCATGACACTCTACCTTATGGATACAAAAGACAGAAGCATTAACCTTATATAGGTGGGTGTCATGATATGTTTTTAATCACTTTACCGTTAACAGTCAACAAGAACAGACATATCACTGGTGATCTCCTCACATGTAATAGCTGTATTTCTCAGATTTCTGTCTAAAAAAGACATAATTGAAAATAAAAGGTTTAATATTAAAACTTCAGAGTTTCAGTTTTTTCTAACTGATTCAATAGATGTGTTGGAATGGCCACAGGCTTTTTCAGACTATATTATAGAAATAATTACAGAAGACATACCCCCATCATGTTCTATTGGGGTGTTATTAACATATGAAGACACATCTGGTAATATACCATTTATGCCTATCACTACACTTACATCAGCATCATTCTCTAATTACTTTGACAGTATATTTGCTAAAATAGAATCAATGACAGGTGTTTTAAAAATTGAAGTGACAACAGTTTCCATACCAAGCAGGTATCATTGATACATAAAACCCTAATTCATTTAACCTAAAAATGAGTATAATCCTTCTATAAAGATAAAACACTCCTCTAACTTTTTCTACAGACAATAGCTACCAATTAAAATGTTAAAATATGTAACAAAATAAAGTAAATTGGGACAATAAAATATATAATAATACATAAACAGATTATGGGTCCATTCCCATTCCCCCTGTGTGTATGTGTGTGTGCATTGAGGCGTTCAGATTGAAAAGAACCTGTGCTACTCCTTGTACTTGTGTGAATGTGTGTGTACATTGAGGCGTTCAGATCTCAAAGGACCTGTACTACTCCTTGTACCTGTGTGAATGTGTATATATGTATGCTCAACATACTGGAGGTTGGCCTAAAAAACCATAAAACCATGTTGTGTTACCCTCCATGAGTATGTTTGCCATCAGGCAGTCAATCAAAAGACTGGGGGTTGGCCTAAAAAACCAAAAAACCATGTTGTGTTACCCTCCATGTCACCAACCCTAACCCCTTTCCTTCAGGACCTTAATCTGATAACAATATTCCTTCATTCCTAATAAATCATAAACTAAAATAAACAATACACCCTGTAATCAGCTTCATGAATTTTAAAAATAAGCACAACAAGAATGAAATGTACTAAAATAAAACAGGACACCTAATAAATATCATTTTAAAGATAAGCAGGTTAACATAAAAAATATGAGTAGTAGTAAATCTGTTATAGAATAACTACTACCATAATAGTGAGAATAGGCCTCCAGGGGAAACTCACTTAAATCAAAAACGCGCCAAGACCCATACGGCTTAGCCTAAAGGCTTACCGTGGTGTGGAAACTTGGGTCACCTAAGCTCTTAAGAGATTATGCAATTGAAAAGGATTACAGCTACAGTTTAATTGTGTGTCTAGATAGTGTAGACCTCTAAAGAATAAAAAACCACAAATGTTTTACTTGAATTGGGCATCCTTCTCCTCCTTCTCTTCCTCCTTTTCCTCCTCTTCCTCTTCCTTTTCCTCTTCCTTCTCCTTTTCCTCTTCCTTTTCCTCTTCTTCCTCCTTTTTCTCTTCTTCTTCCTTTACCCTCTCTTCTTCTTCCACCTTTTCCTTATTTTCTTCCTTCTTCCTCTCCTCCTTCTTTTTTTCCTCCTTCTTTTTTCCTCCTCATCCCTCTTCCTTCTACTCCTCCTCTTCTTCCTTTACCTCATCCTCTTTTTTCTTCCACTCCTCCTCCTCCTCTAGGTTAAGTATATTTAAATACATGTACTACCTATCTTTGTTTTAGTTTTTCTCCTCTGTTCTTTATATAGGTTTTCTATGCTGTCAATAAAATTATTAGTTTTCATTGCTCTAAAATACAAAATCACTGATAGGTGTATAATTTTTACTGTAGAATTAAACAGACATGATTCTCATCTGTACTCTTGACTATAGCAGTCACAACAAACATAGATATTAACATTGCAATACATCAAAACAGTAGATTATATCAACAACATTACATTGTAATAGTCATTAGCACCATACAGGAATATAGAAAAGTAGCTAGAGATAATACAAATTTAACATCAGTATGAAAAAAGGATACAATAGAGGCTATATTAGGAGCTATTAGCATTACATTAGGATAAGTCAACATATATTCCAAACTCTCCTCAGTTAAGATAAAACAAGAATAAAGAAATATAGTCATACACAATACACAGGCAACAAAGATATGTTTACAGTTACAACACAAACAAAGACATAAACAGTAAATTTAAACATTTAACAAAACCCTCAATATAATATGGTTAACTAAACAAAAACTGTTAACACACAATGATTATAACAGGTTTTAATATAGGATACAACAAGATACAGTAAACAGTTGAGGTAGTACATAAATGTGTTTGTTGATCCATAAAAAATAGTTGTCAACAAAAGTTACACCAGAAACCACAATCAGTGGTGATAAGATCAACACATATCAGTCATTGCTATCAGATATACAAGTGATTGTATATTAGAACAGTACAAATATTAAATGTAATACTATACAATACAAATATAATACAATGTAGTACAAGTGTAATACTATACCAGTTTCAAGTACCAAGGATACAGGAAAGTCATTAAAATCAATTACATTCATTACTATAAACTTGATGAAGTTACCCAATTTGTTTCTTGTTATTCAACACCTCAATAAAAATAAGCACTAAATAAAAATTCATTGACACTAAGTTAACTCCAAAAAAGACTTGTTTTGGACTACATACATTAGGTTGCAGTTAAGGTCCAAAGTTAAGATTATATCACAATTTGGCAGAAATATGTAACACAGGAAATACCAGTTATTAAACAGTTGGATACTAGTAAGATTTAAACCCACAACCTCTAGAATCAAAGATTCATACTACTCCCACTTCAATACCAAAAGTCAAAATATTTACCCCACCAGATCAGTGACTAATAGGATTCAAACCCACAGCCTCTGAGTTGAGGTAGTACATAAATATGTTTACATGAACAAATAGCTGTCAACAGTTGGTATACCAGAAAGATGACATCACTCACAGTTCACACATATCAGATGTACTTGTAGTACAACTCTACAAAAGTGTTGGTGTATTAATAAGATATATTAAAATACAGTGCAAGTAATAGTAAAAAGTACAGTGCTCAAGTTTCAATTCATTAGTAAAATCTGAAGAACACTGACACCTGAAGAGGGATCAGGTATCCCTGAACTTGAAAAGTTCCAGGCACACTTAAAGAAATATAAAATAACTGTGTATAATTACGATAGCAAGGGTCGGGATGTATAATTCTCTGGTGGGAATAGTGATGCGAAATTTAAAATCAACTTATTGTACCATGATAACCACTATAATGTTATTACAAACTTAACAGCCGCTTTTGTTTGCAATTATTTCTGTGACGCATGTCACATACCCTATGATCATAAAGGTCAACACAGATGTTCAAATATCTGTCCATCTTGTCACACCTTCTCACCTCCCTGTGTAGAGGAAGATGGCGGCATATCTTGCCGCTATTGTAACCGCTTTTTCAAAAATGAACGGTGCTTTATTGCCCATCAGAGACAAATTTGTAAAACAATTAAGTTCTGCCGAGGGTGCGAAAAAATGATATTCCCTACTAAACGTAAATCAGTTCATGTGTGTGGAGAGGTATATTGTCACCCTTGTGGTACATTTAAAGATCCTAATCATAAATGCTACATTCAGATAGACAAGAAAAGCCCAAAAGACCGCGACTACCTATTTATTTTCTTTGATCTAGAAACCCGTCAGGATGAGGCCCTGCCCTCAGACCCAAATCTAAAAGTACATAGAGTAAACTTGTGTGTGTCCCAGCAGTTTTGTTTCAAATGCATCAAAGGAATTGAATGTGAATCTTGTTCAGAACGTTATAAAATATTTGATAGCGATCCTATTAAGCAGTTCATGGACTATGTAATGGAGACCCGCAAACGTTTCAAAAATGTCTGTGTAATCGCACATAATGGACAAGGGTTCGACTTTCAGTTTATACTTAGGTATATCCTCGAAGAAACTAAATTCACACCAAACATCACCCCCAGAGGAACTAAAATAATACTAATGGAAGTTGCTAACGTTAGATTTATTGACTCCCTTAGCTACTTCCCCATGTCCTTATCTGCCTTACCAAAAGCTTTTGATCTCCCACCGGAGAAAAAGAAGGGTTATTTTCCACACTTGTTTAATACAATAGCAAATCAAAATTACATAGGTCCCATGCCTGATAAAAAGTACTATTGCCCTGAATCTATGTTCGAGAAAACTCACAGTGACTTTGATATTTGGTACAATGAACAGTCTGCAAAAAAGTATGAATTTAATTTTAAAAAAGAGTTATTGGAATACTGTATGTCAGATGTTGACATTTTAGCTCAAGCATGTATCAAATTCAGATCATTACTACTTGAACAATGTAATGTAGATCCGTTTCTTGAGTCAGTAACAATTGCTAGCGAGTGCAATCTAGCCTTTCGTCGTAACTTCTTAAAGCCAAATACAATAGGTCTAATCCCTAAAAATGGTTACCGGTCTTCTACCCAATCAGCTGTTGCACTACAGTGGCTTACCTGGGAGGAGGAAAGACGCGACGTGACAATCAATCATGCTGGACGAAGTAAAGAGGTTGTTATAAAGGGAATGAAAGTGGACGGCTTTGATGGAGAAAACATATACGAGTTCCACGGATGTTACTGGCACGGGTGCCCTAATTGCTTCCCTTACAACCGCGAAACCCCATTAAAAGAGAGTACTTTACTTCTTCTACTAACTTCATAATTTTTATAGACAAGTAGTTCAACTTAATTTGAGGTTTCGACTTTGGAACTGTATAATCAAACTAAGTACCGTGTCCGTAAAAGCGTACAAAATGCAAAAAGAATTGGTTCGCGGTTCCTGAGGTCGCTGAAACTACTTCGAGATACATGGCTTTAGAGGTACTGCACGGTAATCATATGGAACATACAATTAGCATTTAGTCTGTACAAACAATACCTATACTTTAACCTAGTTGTCAGCGTACCTGGTGTGCGGGGAAGGGCGGCCTGGTCTGTGGCTGCTGCGAAAGTGTCGAGGGTGACGCGGGGTACAGGGAAGGGTACCTGTGAGGGTACGGAGGGTACTGCTGAGGAGGTGTAGGACCCGGACCTGCTGGGGACCCGGCACTGGGGGGATACACGGGGCCTGGTGACCCACTACCACCACCGTACTGACTGCCTCGACCACCCTGCAACAATACAACATGGTAAACAACATAGCCAGTGTACATAAACAAGTGGTTTACACAATTACCTTCCCTACAACTATACTATACCCTGCAATATGGGAGTGCCACCTGAACGCCAGGTAAAATACATATGTGCCGGGGTAATTCCAAATTACTAAGGATATAGTAGGTAGATCGCTTATATACAAACAAATATATCCAATACAAGTACACAAGTAAAGGTTTACATTCCGATTGACTTAAATATATCCAGATACAATAACTACCTCCTTTAAACTCACGGGAAAGGAGAAATGTATTGTCATCTTAGCCGTGTGGAAAATACAGACAATTTTGTAGGTTTTGAGAACCAATTGCATTTTAATCCCTTACAAAAAATTACTGCAACAGAAATTGTAATTTCAATTAATGAAAACTGCCAAGAGAGAGCCTCTTTATAAAATGTTGTAAAGAATCATTGCTAACCTTAGACGTTTAAAATCAAGTTTTTTTGACTCTTGCATTACAAGTTCAATAAATTAAATTTCAACTCCGTTTGTCCAAAAACGAGTTTGAGACAAATGCTGTACGGGAAAATATTGCCACGAATTTGAACAGTAGTTTTAAAATGTAAAGCATAACACATTTAAAAAATCTGTGGTTCAAAAGTTACCAATTTTCTGCAAAAATTTGTAAGTAAAAATTAAATAAGCTAATAGAAATATGTAAACGAAACGCACGTGGAACATATTGTATTCTATCGCCTAAACAGTTGATTTATCCCAGAGGCCCGCTGCTTATTCGGCGGGTCGTGATAGTGTGGCGTGCGCTACTGTAGGTTTCAGCTGATAAACAGCTGACTGAGTCACGTGACTGATGTGATAAGCCAAGGTCGCGAGGTCATTGACCTTGACCCTCTCTGTTTACATCGTCCACCTGTCACTATCGCCATCTCTCTTCAGCCTGCAGCCTCCAACCCCACGACAAGACGAGGCAGTTCTGACGACAATGGGCTGCGATTGAATCATGGCCCTTGGGGTTTTAAAAGTTCAACTATTGTAATGTGGTGTTTTATGACATCTTATCGTCAACGTCCTTTGATTTAGAACCTTCGTATCGTATTACATACAGTTACCATTGATGTACTATCATTAACATTCAACGTCAATCTTTCACTATTTAAATACGCATTGGTGTATTTGCCAAGTACAAATCTATTATCATCATATTTATTTAGATGTATTCAGCTTACAGTAAGTATTCATCCATAATACTCCATATAATATTGTTTGAATTTAATGAAAACCGGGAAACAAACGTCTCTAGACTCGAGATTGTGGTTGGTTTCCGTTCCGTTCCGGAAGTATAAAAATACAGTTTACAAGTGTTCGATTAAATAATGAAAAATATTCACCTAACACTACTTGTTTATGTGTCTGTAACTTTATTCTTAAACACCTTTAAATGTATAAGAAAAATAAGATGAATCAAGACTTGTAGGCAAGGAGAGTTTAAATTTATGACCCAAAGGCGAACAAGGGCGAACTGAAATTGTGAAAATCTCAGTATTGAAAATTTAACTATCATCATTCAAGAAGGGGCGGGGAATTGATGTATATGAAAACCTCTTAGTGGTCTTTCCTTCCCACTTTGAAAACTATTAAATTTACAAAAATGTCAAAGTACATAACTAAGTTATTGTACCAAATATGGACAATAAACTATATTAAAACTCTAGAGATATAAGGTAACCCCCCTAAAAAACGATTAACATTTATAACATTTCAAAGTGTTCAATGTCAAACCACAAAACTATCATCCCTAAAGATATACCTGAACCAACTACAAAGGGGGGATAACCAAAACACCAAGGGGCTTTTCCACCTCAACTATTAAAACCCTAGTCGGGGAAACCCTTCTAAACGCATAGCGGCTTTGAAAACAAAAATTTGCATCGAGGAAAGAAGTAGTTTATTATACAGAACGCTAATGACAGAGTATACACCAGCGGGATCTCGGACAAAACACACACCCCCCTAGCACCCCCCTGGTCGATGGACCAATGGCGGTGGAGGGCGGGGCGAGACTACCCCTAGAGGGGACCAGGGGGCAGTGTACCGTCTTAATCCCCAAGGGCCGCACATCAAATAACAAACGTCCGCTCGCTAGACAGCGGCAGCGGCCCGCAAAGCCTGATTCGATAAAAACCGACGATATTCCAGAGTCCACGTGGGGAGTGAAACCGATAGTCGATTACTGAAACGATTTTAGGATCGGTAAAAAGATTTGTAGGTTTAAGCAATGTAATTGGATAAAAGTTAGTTCGGTAAATATTCATCAAACCAATTTTATTTCCTCTATAACCTTTGTACAAAAATTAGTTTCTAGGGAAAATCTTTTACAAAAACATAACCACTTTAGTTTTTAAATTTTGGCGAAAAATAATCAAGCTCCAAACTTTTATTTAATTTAGCCCTGGAATGGATCAATAATTACTAACAGTAAACATTGTGTTGTTTTCACGCTGATCAAGTTGTACCTTAAAAACATAGAATAAATCCATGTTCAGAGTGAACGATGTACAAGCGTATAAAGAAGCGAGATTAAAAATAAATGAATAAACAACATCGAAACTCTTTTCATAACGTAAGGACCTACTTAAAGAAACATTTTCGCCCTTCGACGACAAATAATCCAACGCACAAAGACATGAGTTTAAAATCGCAGAATTTTAAACATACAATTCACCAATAAAAATACACGATTCCGAGAAAGTGTGAGTACTCTTGGCTCACAGCTATTTACTAACATCACACCGCGCTTTGAATGTTCAGTTTACAAAACACAACAGAACTTACGTCCAGTTGATTACAGAAAGTATTTTCCCTTTAGCACATTTACATATAATTTATTTTATTGTACATGTTTATATGATTACGCGATGATAAAGATATTTCAACCATTAATTATATTACGTGTTCAAACTTTTGTTAAAATTCTCTGGAATGAATGTAAAGATACTATTGTTATACCATTTGTATTAAATAAGTTTTGGTGCTTACAATTCACTATAATTCGGAAGTGGATAATAATGAAGGCGTTTTAATAATTGAGAGATTAAAACAGCAGCCATTTAAGCCACACCCGTCACTTTATTTGTATTGTAATTATGTTATGCAATAAATACAAGAAAATAATTATATTGCTAGTAACTTAGTACTTCAATACACTTGGAGGCGTAGGCCTATTATAAGCTATAATGAAAGCAGGGCGAATAACCTTTGCAGCTTTGTAACTTATTTAATCAAGCTATCTTTGTCCAAAACCATTTCATAAAAACCCATATGTCCAACGACAGCTACCACTTTTCGCCAAATTCAATCCTTTCCACTGTAAATCGAGTAGGGTACTTAATCTAATCAGTTCCGCTTTACAAATTATGATGCAATTTATATAAAGCTATACAATTATAACTAAATAAACCATAATGTGTGGCTCGGATCAATAATGATATTGATTTTTCAGTGCATCAGCACCAGCGATCACAAAAGACCAATAGATGGAGCACTGGGGCTGGCCGCTGAAGCCAACTTTGGCGCGCGACATAGGTAAGATGGCGGCCGCGGGGCGATGAGTCATGCTAGTAGCGAGCGCTCATACCCACCCCGTACCAGGGCTACTGTTCACACCACGCTGTGTTCACTACATCACATCCACTCAACACTCCTGCAGTAGGGATGTACATGGACATTTCGCCACCGATTGGCAATGCTTTATGTGATTTGTAAAAAATATTTTAAAGTTAGACTTCATCATTATTGTAAAACCGTCAGTGCTTCATTGCACAAAAACAAAATTAGAAATCACTTACTTAAAACTATTACATTTCTGGGCCAGTAAAAAAATGTAGGCTACACTATGTTAGTGAAATATTTTTATGTTGATACACGGTGTTTTTGCAAGAAATTTACAAGCACCCCAAATTAAAAGAACTTTGCAAAAAGTGTTCTGAAATTGTATATCACCCGATCTTTTCCATAACCTTTTCCATATATGTTTATTTAATTTTATATTAGTACATTTCTATTTTATGCATATGCATTAATCAATAGTTAACATGGGGTGCATTAAAATATCAGTAATTTTAATTTGGTTTATTAATTAATCAAAAAAAGTATTATGTGGTTGTTTATAACATTATGGATTGTATTTATTTCATATTTTGTTGTCTCATTTTTAGGATATACAAAAATTTGAATCTGTATAAAAATTTTTGTATTTCAGTTTCATTGTGACATTTACATTTTTTTAAATAGGCCTACAGTAATAAACATTTACTTGTCTAGATTTTCATTTTATTGTAGGGCCTACCTTGTAATCCCGCCAGTTTAATATTAAAGTAAACTGATAGAAGGTATATTTAAAAATTATAAGATGATTTAATATGATTCTGTGGTGACTTTTTACGTTTCAAATTTAGAGAATACGTTTAAATAACATTATGTTTTGCTTGAAGCCAAGCGCCGAGAACGGCAGGTGCTCGGACGCTTTCGACAGACAGGTTGAGCGCTAAGCTTGGTTTTTCGCCAATGTTCTACCGGCCATATCAAGAAAACGGCTGGTGTTAAAAAACTAATGATTACATAAAAAAATAATTTAACTCTTAATCTAAAACTTTCCCGCTTACAAAACTTTCCTGTCCAAAAAATAAAAAAAAATCCTCGCAGACCAACTTTTTCATGTTACAGTTTTAAAAGAGTTTAAAGCTTTCGATTTCTTTTACAAATTAAAATTATATATAACGTAAAGTTGGGAATTTGAAGTAAACCATTAGAATCCAGGTCTCATAAGGAATATGTACACCAAATTTCAACGGTTTATCTATATCCTAAGTGGGCTAAATGACGATGTATTTGAAGCACGAACAGTGCAATTTTTAGCTTCTTTAAACGCGAGTTGGCGTTTCTAGATATATCCAAGATGGCTGACATGGCTTCACAGCCCGTAATGCTATAGGTATAGGAGTGCTCCATCTTTTGGTCTTTTGTGATCGCTGATCAGCACTCAGCAGTCTCTGGCTGCACCACCATCGATCCGTGGCTGACTGCAGACAACCCCTAACTGGACCTCCGCTGTACTCTCGTAGTGCTGACGATGATACGAAATGTATTTCATTCAAGTTTTGTTTTATAAAATGTCATAGGATTACTACTGGAGGAAAATTTACCTCGATATTGGGTATGGTTCAGTTTCTAGCCGTTAAAAAGCGGTTGGCTTCTAACCATAAAAAGTTGTTGGCTTCTAACCATAAAAAGCTGTTGGCTTCTTATCATCAAAAAGCTGCTGGCTTTTTAACCATCAACAATCTATTGGCTTTTAACCGTAAAAATGCTGTTGGCTTCTAACCATGAAAAAGCTGTTGGCTTCTAACTATAAAAAGCTGTTGGCTTCTAACGACAAAAAATGCCGGCTTTTTAATAATTGAAAAGGCAAAGAATTTATTAGGCCTACTAGGTTAACACCACCTTTCTATGCCTATACCCTGTTTGCCTAGGGAATGCTGCTAACCGATAGTCGGCCCTACTCACACACGGGTTAGGCCGCGGCTCCACTTGCCGTAGATTGCCGCGCTGCAAATTGTAGCTGGTCAGTTGAAGGAATGGGAAGGCAGCGATCAAACGAAGGTGGCTCCACTAGCGACAGTCTGCAGCGCGCTACATTTTACGGCGCACCGTAGAATGTAGCGTCGCGCGGGAATGGAACTCGGACCATTTTCTCGCTACATTTTGCAGCCAACAGGTGGCTCCACTAGCTGTAGATTGTAGTGCCGCATCAAGTCAGTGTACGTATAAGACACACGCGCAGCCTTAGGACTGAGCTCCAACCGAACTCTCTGAGCAAACAGGGTTCAGAATACTCAAAAGTGTTTACACCATAGCTTACACAGGGGGGCAATTGCGACTGCTCTAGAAAACCTGCATGTTTCTACTTAGTGTACATGATGAATTCAGCTTTCAAAATGAATTTAATTGCCATACATCGTTGTCATACAAGTAAAATGAAATATTTTAAAAGCTGGTAAGAAGTTTCGTTTTATTGCCATCCTTCGATGTCATGTTGCTTACAGCATGTACACGAAGGCTAACACTGATATGATATAAACAAAGCTACTTTAGTGGGACGAAATCACGAAATATTGCCAGAAACTAGCCTGCAAGATCGCCGAGCAGATCAATACGCAGCGGCGGCACATCTCCACCCCGCGGAATCGGCACATGACCTATATTGGGACACTACCGAAGGATTGTGGCAAAATTTGATTTACTAGCGAACATCAATCAAACCCAATCGGTGCCTGATGTATTTGGGTAATACTGAGGAGTATTTTCTGACTGTCTAATTTCAAACTTCACAAATATAAAAATATAACATCAAAAAGTTTTACGAAGGATGATGTATACTATTCAATTGGTAACGAGAGAGAGAGTGATGGAGGGAGGGAAAGGGATGCGTAACGGCAACGGACTGGATATACAGAGTTTGTCGCCGTTGATTCACTTAGTTTCGGTGGATCGGGCGCCAAACTAAGTGGAACTCGAAATCTCTGGAGTAAAACGTGCTTTAGAAATGTTGTGAACGTAACACTTTCTATCTGCTCATGGGTAAAATGCCGTCAAGTATGAGTACGGAATGTTTCATGCTACTTAGTGAGTGTTCGGGCGAGACCCACCGATAAATATTATTTCGGTATGGTTTACTAAGTAACAACATCTTCACGAGGATAATGTTTAAAAATTCAATTGAAAAAAGACAGAAGTTGACGACATTAAAATTACTCATCACCAGCATTAAACCGTCAAATTAATCAACGAAGCCACCACCGTGGGAAACCGTTATCAAGGGAGATAAGACTGTTAATTATACACTGACAGATGGGAGCAAACAAAGAGAGATGGAGGCAAAGATACCGCGAGCCGATGGAAATCAGCTGAGATGGCGGCGGAAATAAATTGGCGATAATATAACGGCCCAGAGTCATGAATGAATCAAGGTCTACGTTACAACTCGTGCCAATTGCCGCCGCCATTCTTAAATAACCGTGAGGAAATAAATGGGTTTCTTGGAGTGAGCGCGTTTGGGGGAGGTGGGGGGATCTGTCTAGACTGTGATTGGCAGTCGGGATTGATACCGCACTAACAGACCTGTCAAAACATCCCACTACACAGGGAACTATACACAACTACTGTTGCATTCTTGTACCTTGGTAGCTGACGTGTAGGGGAGGTGGGGGGATCTGTCTAGACTGTGATTGGCAGCCGGGATTGATACCGCACTAACAGACCTGTCAAAACATCCCACTACACAGGGAACTATACACAACTACTGTTGCATTCTTGTACCTTGGTAGCTGACGTGTAGGGGAGGTGGAGGATCTGTCTAGACTGTGATTGGCAGCCGGGATTGATACCGCACTAACGGACCTGTCAAAACATCCCACTACACAGGGAACTGTACACAACTACTGTTGTATTCTTGTACCTTGGTGACTGACGTGTGGCGGAGCTGGGGGGATCTGTCTACACTGTGATTGGCAGTCGGGATTGATACCGCACTAACAGACCTGTCAAAACATCCCACTACACAGGGAACTGTACACAACTACTGTTGTATTCTTGCACCCTGGTAGCTGACGTGTGGGGGAGGTGGAGGATCTGTCTAGACTGTGATTGGCAGCCGGGATTGATACCGCACTAACAGACCTGTCAAAACATCCCACTACACAGGGAACTGTACACAACTACTGTTGTATTCTTGTACCTTGGTGACTGACGTGTGGGGGAGCTGGGGGGATCTGTCTAGACTGTGATT
Source organism: Macrosteles quadrilineatus (assembly GCF_028750875.1). NCBI lineage: Eukaryota > Metazoa > Arthropoda > Insecta > Hemiptera > Cicadellidae > Macrosteles > Macrosteles quadrilineatus. The sequence goes on along the minus strand of NW_026542968.1, from coordinate 57,209 downwards.
GGCAGCCGGGATTGATACCGCACTAACAGACCTGTCAAAACATCCCACTACACAGGGAACTGTACACAACTACTGTTGTATTCTTGTACCTTGGTGACTGACGTGTGGGGGAGCTGGGGGGATCTGTCTAGACTGTGATTGGCAGTCGGGATTGATACCGCACTAACAGACCTGTCAAAACATCCCACTACACAGAGAACTATACACAACTACTGTTTTATTCTTGCACCTTGCTGACTGACGTGTGGGTCGTGTGCTCCTGCTATCTCCGCGTTCCACCACCTCCGAACCCAAATCTGTCCCGCCACCTCCGAATTCTTGAGTGACCGTTATAATCCCGTCATTGCCTGCGTTGGTAGCTGTCATTGCATGGATGTCATTGGATGGAAGATTTGATGAAAATTTAACCCGTGGGTTAAGTTAGGTTAGGTTAGGTTAGGTTAGGTTAAGTTAGGTAAGGTTAGGTTAAGTTAGGTTTGGTTAAGTTAGGTTAGATTAGGTTAGGACGGAAAGTCTTAACGCAGGTATTAACCGAGGATTATAGGGGTCACTCTGAAATTCGGAGGTGGCGGGACACGGAGGTGCCGGGACGCGGAGATAGCGGGAGGTAACCGTGTGGGGGAGGTGGAGGATCTGTCTAGACTGTGATTGGCAGCCGGGATTGATACCGCACTAACAGACCTGTCAAAACATCCCACTACACAGAGAACTATACACAACTACTGTTGTATTCTTGTACCTTGGTAGCTGACGTGTGGAGAGGTGGTGGGATCTGTCTAGACTGTGATTGGCAGCCGGGATTGATACCGCACTAACAGACCAGTCAAAACATCCCACTACACAGGGAACTATACACAACTACTGTTGTATTCTTGCACCCTGGTAGCTGACGTGTGGGGGAGGTGGTGGGATCTGTCTAGACTGTGATTGGCAGTCGGGATTGATACCGCACTAACAGACCTGTCAAAACATCCCACTACACAGAGAACTATACACAACTACTGTTGTATTCTTGTACCTTGGTAGCTGACGTGTGGGGGAGGTGGTGGGATCTGCCTAGACTGTGATTGGCAGCCGGGATTGATACCGCACTAACAGACCTGTCAAAACATCTCACTACACAGGAAACTATACACAACTACTGTTGTATTCTTGTACCTTGGTAGCTGACGTGTGGGGGAGGTGGAGGATCTGTCTAGACTGTGATTGGCAGCCGGGATTGATACCGCACTAACAGACCTGTCAAAACATCCCACTACACAGACAACTATACACAACTACTGTTGTATTCTTGTACCTTGGTAGCTGACGTGTAGGGGAGGTGGGGGATCTGTCTAGACTGTGATTGGCAGCCGGGATTGATACCGCACTAACAGACCTGTCAAAACATCTCACTACACAGGGAACTATACACAACTACTGTTGTATTCTTGTACCTTGGTAGCTGACGTGTGGGGGAGGTGGAGGATCTGTCTAGACTGTGATTGGCAGCCGGGATTGATACCGCACTAACAGACCTGTCAAAACATCCCACTACACAGACAACTATACACAACTACTGTTGTATTCTTGTACCTTGGTAGCTGACGTGTAGGGGAGGTGGGGGATCTGTCTAGACTGTGATTGGCAGCCGGGATTGATACCGCACTAACAGACCTGTCAAAACATCCCACTACACAGAGAACTATACACAACTACTGTTGTATTCTTGTACCTTGGTAGCTGACGTGTTGGGGAGGTGGTGGGATCTGCCTAGACTGTGATTGGCAGTCGGGATTGATACCGCACTAACAGACCTTTAAAAACATCCCACTACACAGAGAACTATACACAACTACTGTTGTATTCTTGTACCTTGGTAGCTGACGTGTAGGGGAGGTGGAGGATCTGTCTAGACTGTGATTGGCAGCCGGGATTGATACCACACTAACAGACCTGTCAAAACATCCCACTACACAGAGAACTATACACAACTACTGTTGTATTCTTGTACCTTGGTAGCTGACGTGTGGGGGAGGTGGGGGGATCTGTCTAGACTGTGATTGGCAGCCGGGATTGATACCGCACTAACAGACCTGTCAAAACATCCCACTACACAGAGAACTATACACAACTACTGTTGTATTCTTGTACCTTGGTAGCTGACGTGTGGAGAGGTGGTGGGATCTGTCTAGACTGTGATTGGCAGCCGGGATTGATACCGCACTAACAGACCAGTCAAAACATCCCACTACACAGGGAACTATACACAACTACTGTTGTATTCTTGCACCCTGGTAGCTGACGTGTGGGGGAGGTGGTGGGATCTGTCTAGACTGTGATTGGCAGTCGGGATTGATACCGCACTAACAGATCTGTCAAAACATCCCACTACACAGAGAACTATACACAACTACTATTGTATTCTTGTACCTTGGTAGCTGACGTGTGGGGGAGGTGGTGGGATCTGCCTAGACTGTGATTGGCAGTCGGGATTGATACCGCACTAACAGGCCTGTCAAAACATCCCACTACACAGAGAACTATACACAACTACTGTTGTATTCTTGTACCTTGGTAGCTGACGTGTAGGGGAGGTGGGGGATCTGTCTAGACTGTGATTGGCAGCCGGGATTGATACTGCACTAACAGACCTGTCAAAACATCCCACTACACAGAGAACTATACACAACTACTGTTGTATTCTTGTACCTTGGTAGCTGACGTGTGGAGAGGTGGTGGGATCTGTCTAGACTGTGATTGGCAGCCGGGATTGATACCGCACTAATAAACCAGTCAAAACATCCCACTACACAGGGAACTATACACAACTACTGTTGTATTCTTGTACCTTGGTAGCTGACGTGTGGGGGAGGTTGAGGATCTGTCTAGACTGTGATTGGCAGCCGGGATTGGTACCGCACTAACAGACCTGTCAAAACATCTCACTACACAGACAACTATACACAACTACTGTTGTATTCTTGTACCTTGGTAGCTGACGTGTAGGGGAGGTGGAGGATCTGTCTAGACTGTGATTGGCAGCCGGGGTTGATACCGCACTAACAGACCTCTCAAAACATCTCACTACACAGGGAACTATACACAACTACTGTTGTATTCTTGTACCTTGGTAGCTTACGTGTGGGGGAGGTGGAGGATCTGTCTAGACTGTGATTGGCAGCCGGGATTGATACCGCACTAACAGACCTGTCAAAACATCCCACTACACAGGGAACTATACACAACTACTGTTGTATTCTTGTGTCTTGGTAGCTGACGTGTGGGGGAGGTGGAGGATCTGTCTAGACTGTGATTGGCAGCCGGGGTTGATACCACACTAACAGACCTGTCAAAACATCTCACTACACAGGGAACTATACACAACTACTGTTGTATTCTTGTACCTTGGTAGCTTACGTGTGGGGGAGGTGGAGGATCTGTCTAGACTGTGATTGGCAGCCGGGATTGATACCGCACTAACAGACCTGTCAAAACATCCCACTACACAGACAACTATACACAACTACTGTTGTATTCTTGTACCTTGGTAGCTGACGTGTAGGGGAGGTGGGGTGGATCTGTCTAGACTGTTATTGGCAGCAGGGATTGATACCGCACTAACAGACCTGTCAAAACATCCCACTACACAGACAACTATACACAACTACTGTTGTATTCTTGTACCTTGGTAGCTGACGTGTTGGGGAGGTGGTGGGATCTGCCTAGACTGTGATTGGCAGCCGGGATTGATACCGCACTAACAGACCTGTCAAAACATCTCACTACACAGGGAACTATACACAAATACTGTTGTATTCTTGTACCTTGGTAGCTGACGTGTGGGGGAGGTGGTGGGATCTGCCTAGACTGTGATTGACAGCCGGGATTGATACCGCACTAACAGACCTGTCAAAACATCTCACTAAACAGACAACTATACACAACTACTGTTGTATTCTTGTACCTTGGTAGCTGACGTGTAGGGGAGGTGGGGGGATCTGTCTGGACTGTGATTGGCAGCCGGGATTGATACCGCACTAACAGACCTGTCAAAACATCTCACTACACAGGGAACTATACACAACTACTGTTGTATTTTTGTACCTCGGTAGCTGACGTGTGGGGGAGGTGGAGGATCTGTCTAGACTGTGATTGGCAGCCGGGATTGATACCGCACTAACAGACCTGTCAAAACATCCCACTACACAGACAACTATACACAACTACTGTTGTATTCTTGTACCTTGGTAGCTGACGTGTAGGGGAGGTGGGGGGATCTGTCTAGACTGTGATTGGCAGCCGGGATTGATACCGCACTAACAGACCTGTCAAAACATCCCACTACACAGGGAACTATACACAACTACTGTTGTATTCTTGTACCTTGGTAGCTGACGTGTGGGGGAGGTTGGGGGATCTGTCTAGACTGTGATTGGCAGCCGGGATTGATACCGCACTAACAGACCTGTCAAAACATCCCACTACACAGGGAACTATACACAACTACTGTTGTATTCTTGTACCTTGGTAGCTGACGTGTGGGGGAGGTTGGGGGATCTGTCTAGACTGTGATTGGCAGCCGGGATTGATACCGCTTTAACAGACCTGTCAAAACATCCCACTACACAGACAACTATACACAACTACTGTTGTATTCTTGTACCTTGGTAGCTGACGTGTAGGGGAGGTGGGGGGATCTGTCTAGACTGTGATTGGCAGCCGGGATTGATACCGCACTAACAGACCTGTCAAAACATCCCACTACACAGGGAACTATACACAACTACTGTTGTATTCTTGCACCCTGGTAGCTGACGTGTGGGGGAGGTGGAGGATCTGTCTAGACTGTGATTGGCAGTCGGGATTGATACCGCACTAATAGACCTGTCAAAACATCCCACTACACAGGGAACTATACACAACTACTGTTGTATTCTAAGAATACAACAGTACTGCTTTCGTGCAACCTGTCCGCCTACCGCATTTTGACTTGAAAACCTTCTCGGAAAACTCAACCGAATGGATTAATTTCATCAATCATTTTGATAGCGCTGTACACCTCAACACATCTCTGTCTCCAGTATCAAAATTTCAATACCTACTAAGCTGTCTAACTGAAGAACCTCTAAATTTAATTAAAAACTTAAACATCAGTGCTTTTAACTACGAAATAGCATACAATTTGTTGCGCGATCGATACCACAATCACAGACGCTTAACTGCTTTACATTTAAATGCTATATTGGATCTTCCTATTGCCACATTTGAAAATACAAAATCAATACGTGAATTTCTAAATCATTTTCTGGAACATACACAATCACTTATTGCTTTAGAAAGTGACATCACAACCAATGACAATCCTTTGCTGTCAGCTCATTTGCTCCTTAGACTTAATAAAAATATACAGCAAAAACTTGAACATTACCGCTCATTTAAATCGTGTGAAACTCATTCGTTGCCATCTGTTGATGACATCATTAAATTTCTCAACGAAGAATGCTCAAACAATGACGATGCTAACCTACACTCTTCGACTTTTTGTCACAAGGCTAACTCAAAGCCTGCCCTCACATTTAGTAAAAATTACTCTAAACCAAGCATCCGCTATTGTGAGCACTTGTGAGCTCAGATGATCACTCCACTACTGTAAAAACATTTCCATCATGCTTTGCCTGTCAGCAAACCGATCACAAAATCTACATGTGTAAGGTTTTTTGCTAAAAAAACTCCAAACGAACGTTACAAACTTGTAAAAGAGCAAAATAAATGTATTTCATGTCTTGGCAATCACACACTCAAAGATTGTCGCTCAACAGGCACATGTCTTAAATGTAAACAAAAACACCACACCTTGTTACATTTTGAAAATGTTGTAAAGTCGGTGCAACCTCCTCCTGTAACCAAACCCTCAAAACCTTCAACTGCTACACCTTCTGTAGTCGCTTCAGCTCAACCAGAAATGTCGCTCTCAATTTCTCAGCCTGCAACTACGGTACTGCTAGGCACCGCTCTCATTAAAATTACCGCTACTAATGGAATATCTCATGTCTTTCGATGTCTGCTCGACAGTGGAAGTCAACTCAATTTCATTACGGAAAGGGCAGCACAGCTATTAAACGTCTCTCGTCACCGTTCTACTCACACAATCGTGGGAATCTCTGCATCGCAATCCTCAACAAAGGGACATGCACTCCTTGAACTAGGCAGTGAAGTAATTGCTTCAAATCAACCTTTCCATATTCTAGATAGAATTTCCGCTCCTTTGCCTCGTACTCAACTCTCTTTTGAGGTTTACGAACTGGTAAAACCTTTTGTCCTCGCAGATCCGACCTTTCATATTCCTCAGAATATTGACATTCTCATAGGAGGTGCTTTGTTTCCAGAACTTCTTACTCACCAATCTTACCCATTGGGCTCAAACCTTCCATTCGTTATTGGAACACGATTGGGATTTGTGTTAATGGGCAATGCACCAACTTTGTCTAACTCTTCTCCCACTTCATGCCATTCGTCTCTACTCTCCACTACGGACGACCTACATAATACTCTACTTCGCTTTTGGCAACAAGAAGAGGTACCGCAGTGCAATCTTAGCTCTGAAGACGATCGCCTCGCTGAAGATCACTTCAAATCAACTAACTCCCTCTCTCCAGATGGAACATATGTGGTTCGACTCCCTTTCAAGGGCCAACATCAACCACTGGGCACTTCAAAATCTGCTGCTGAACATAGACTTCACTCAATTGAACGCAAGTTTGAATCCAACTCTAATTTCAAGGAATTGTATACACAGTTTATGACTGAATATGAACATCTCGGACACATGGTCAAAGCATCCCCTTCCGATCTTTCGCAGCCACACTACTATTTGCCTCATCACGGTGTACTGAAGGAAACCAGTAGTACAACCAAACTTCGTACAGTTTTTGATGGTAGTTGCAAAACCAGTACCGGTGTCGCACTAAATCATATTCTTTTAACCGGTTGCAAACTTCAAATTGACATTTGTGACATTTTGTTGAATTTTCGTTCACATAATTATGTGTTCAGTTGCGATATAAGGAAAATGTATCGTTGCATTCAAGTTCACCCTGACGACCAGAAGTATCAGTTAATTTTATGGCGTGATCCAAAGACTCAAGAAATCTTCACATACAAATTAACGACAGTTACATACGGTCTAAGCAGTTCACCTTTCCATGCCATCAGAACGTTACATCAACTTGCTGACGACGAAGGAGGGTCCTTCCCAGCAGCAGCCAAAGTTTTACGGGATCATACGTATGTGGATGACGTCATCTGTGGAGCTCATACCCTCAACGAAGCTAAAGAACTACGAGATCAGCTGATCGAACTTCTTGCACGTGGTGGTTTCGAGTTAAGAAAATAGACATCTAATTGCCTAGAAATACTCCAAGATTTGCCTCGAGATCATCTAGAAACACCAGTCTTTTTCGAAGCCACTAATCACCCTCATTTCGCCATTCTCGAACTACATTGGTCACCCATTTCAGATTGTTTCACTTACAACTTATGTCTCCCTGATGGTCCTCCTACAAAACGATCAGTGCTGAGCATTATAGCACGCATTTTCGACCCTACCGGATTTTTGTCACCCGTGACTATGTGGGCAAAAACCCTCATGCAAATGCTCTGGTCACAGGGTATCCAATGGGATGACACTCTTCCAAATGAACTCGCCGAAAAATGGCACATTTTCGTTGATGAAACCTCTCTACCTTCAAGTATTAAGATCCCTCGCTCGTTCCATTTCACTACCACATGTTCCTTACAACTCCATGGATTTTCAGATGCCTCCGAAGTAGGATACTCAGCAGTTTTATACTTCCGCTGTGAGTTTTCAACTGGAGAAATCATCACTCGTCAGATTCTCGCAAAAACACGTGTAGCTCCTTTGAAGCGTGTTACTCTACCCCGTTTGGAACTATGTGGTGCACACTTACTTGCAAAACTCACAACCTACTGTTGTACAATTTTCAAAGAAAAGATTGACCTTTCTCAAACTACATTATGGTGTGATTCATCAATAACCCTCACTTGGTTACACACCCCTTCATATCGACTAAAAACGTATGTTGCCAACAGAGTTGCTCAAGTCCAAGAATTGATCCCCTCTCACTCCTGGCGCTACGTTCCCTCAACGGACAACCCCGCTGATTGTGCGTCACGTGGTTTGCTTCAGAAGATTTGTAAAATAAGTCAGAGGCACTTGCAGTACTCAAAAACAAATATATCATCCTGCCAATAGGAGCAAACAATCAGAGACAAGGAAGAGTGGTTTCGGAAGAAGAAAGAAAACAACGGTCGGAAAGAATGAAGAAGTATTGGGCGGACAAGAAGAAGAGACAGAATTTAAAAAGAATTTAAAAAGTACCTGACCATTATATTGACTTAAGTGGTCCAATGCTGGCCAAAAAATAATAATAAATAAATAAATAAAACCCCCCATAAACCCCCATTCCCATAGTCCAATCATGCTAGTTCGCGAACTCGTTCGAATAAACGTAGGTTTACACGTTTCTACCAAATGTCATCAAAATCTGATCATTTTTGCTCAAGTTATCGCGCTAACGGACACACACACACACACACACACACACACACACACACACACACACACAGACATCACTTTGAAAACCCCTTTTTTGGGTCCAGGGGGACCCAAAACGAATATATCCACTCAAAACTCAAACTCGAAAATTTTGACGAAAACAATACTTTCTCCATATACTATGGTATAGGAGGGGAAAGTAAAAGGGTTGTTTAAAAGCCATTTATGGAGCTTTTTACTTAAAAAAGTTACAGACATGTTTTGGCAGACATTTGGCAGCTTGTTGAACATATTTAATCCTAGGTAGGTATGGTAATTCATAGTTTTCGAGAGTCTACATCTTTGATGGTCCAGCTTACTGTCCGCGAGAGTAAAGAAGTCCCCTGAGCCCCGGCCTATTCGTAGTTTGAAGGCGTTACGCTTGAACGTTTCACGCGACAATTAGAGCCGTCTTCACTCTGCTCTGCTAGTTGTTAGGCTTAATTTTTATATGTCATATCTGTATGTTTTTATAAATCTATGTCATAATATGTTTTTTGCATAGTTATACAATCAAAGGAAACTCATTTTCTAGTGTTACTAAGGCAAATTAATAACCTTTCTACTTTATGATTTTTGTTCAGTGAAATGTAACAATACCAACAAAATACATTACAATAAAATCCTTTTTAAGTCCGAGTTTGAAAGCATTAATCCCAAATAATTAGTTGATCCATGAATATACTTACGGTGAATGTATATTACCCGTACATAATATAAGTACACGAGTACAGCAGTTTCAATAATAACAATAAACTGGAATTTGTAGATTATTTATGACAATTATTAATGCTAAGCATCTCAATCTAACTTTTAAGTCGACTCTTTTATCATACAATTAAAGACTTCCTACCAACATTATTAACCTTATAAATTTAGAATGCAATACTGTTAAAAAAAACAGCAGTGTTATCATGTCGCATGACTAGCTTTACGTTAAAACTTTAAGTCGACTCCTTGATCTTAGGCCTACTCCTACAGATTCCAAGAAAAAATGATATCATTTTAAATGTGGATTGCGCTACTATTTTCTGGAGCTTAAGACAGAGTAATTTAACATGTCGCATGATGACAACTTATTACTTATTTTAACAATTTTTGAAACTTTCCTTTATCTCACCATTACAGTTATCTTTCAAACAACAAAAATCTTTTAAATTTTGACTAGAGGAGCTGTGCTGCTTCGCATTGTTAAAATAACTATAATATCCGAGAAATAATCAAATTTATGATTTTTGATTGAGTAATACAGTATCTTGAGCTTACCTGATTTAAACGATCAATAGCTCAAATGAAAGTCTATAATATACTGATTATTTTGACTCTAAAACATATAAAAAACATGAACAATAGGCTACTGGAGCTATTGATTTGTAATAATACAAAACCCTTACGAAAAATAAATTTTATGTTGGTTGTTCACCACGTGTTTGCTTGAAACTCGTCCGATTTGAATAACTAATAGATTAAAAGAAATTCGTTATTTCACTGAAGCTTCTTAGACCAAAATATATAGGATTATATAATTGTGACTGGTGAAATACATCTTAAATTGAAGTAATCTTAAATTCAAAAATGAATCAAATCATGCCGATGCTTGATGTGAAACTTTGCGTGCATGCCTTCAATTTGAGACCTCAATCATGAAAATCGGTTTGGTAGAAGAGCCAAACGAACTCGGAAAAGAGAAACTAAATTTTACATTTAACTCCCATAAGGAATACATGGAGAGCAAATTTTATTTTCGTATAAGCCGAGTGGTATTATAGATAAATATATGCCGATGCTTGATGGAAAATCTGTGTGTTCATACCTTCAATTTAGACCTCAATCATGAAAATCAGTCGGGTAGAAGAGCCAAACGAACTCAGCAAAAAGAAACCAAATTTAACTCCCATAAGAAATACATGGAGAGGAAATTTCGTTTACGTATAAACCGAGTGAGACTATAGATAATTATATGCCGATGCTTGACGGCAAATCTGTGCGTGCATACCTTCAATTTTAGACCTCAATCATGAAAATTGGTCGGGTAGATGAGCCAAACGAACTCGGAAAAAAACACTTTTTTTAAATACCTATTTAAGATGGCAGTAATGTTTTCAGGGATTTAAGACAGCGTTATTTAATATGTCAGATGAGTACCTTATTTTTACTACTTTTTTAAAGTAGTAATAGCATTAATATATATATACATCCCATAATACCATATTACCACTCTACAAGATTAATTCTACAATATACGTTACGTAGTGTAGAACGTATATTGTTTGGACGTGGTCCAAAAAACTAGTTTGCTCACAGGAGGAAAATGTGCCCAATCCTTCCTGTGAGGTTGTTGGTGTTAAAGTAAAGGGCAATAATTTGAAAGTTTTTTCAAGTAAGTCAAAGTCAACGGGCTTCATAGATGATGGGAAGGGGTGAATTTGACGCAGTCCAGCAGATAGGGGTTTTTCGCTCAACTTGCTTAATAAGCCCAGACGATTCAAGTTTTTCAAAAAGGGACAAAGAAATGAGGCAACGGGCTGACCCAGAATCCACTAGGGCCTTCTGCACCGTGGAACCTATGAAGATGTTGAGACGTGGGCAAGTTGAGCGCGCCGCTTTCACGCCCATGGAAGCAAGGCCCGCAATCCCCCGCAGCAGAGGCTCAGTTACAGGCACAACACTCCCAGAAGGGGAGTCAACAGAAACATTTACAGACTTTAACTTTGACTTTGACTTACTTGAAAAAACTTTCAAATTATTGCCCTTTACTTTAACACCAACAACCTCACAGGAAGGATTGGGCACATTTTCCTCCTGTGAGCAAACTAGTTTTTTGGACCACGTCCAAAATTTCCACCTTGACGGCAATGCCGCCGAATGTGACCTGGTTGCCCACAACCAAAACAAACAACGGGCTGCCTCTGCCACTGCGGCGGTTCGGGACCCAACCCCACGGGTGCTACGACAGCATGATGACCAGCTAGGGGAAGATGCCCCGCTGCCTGATCTCTCTGGAAATCAGCGTCCTGGACAGATCTCGAAAGAATGGAGAGTCTGTCCAGATCCGCAAAAGATGAAGGTCGTGGCGCAAAAACCAAACGTGAGCGTTCCTCAGGTTTCAACCCCTGAAGCACAATGTCAATGAGCTCAAGCTCACTGATCCCCAAACGCAAGACTCTTTCCACCGTGCGAATGTCCCCCACGTACTGGCTGAGAGACTCGGCTGGCTGCTGAGGACGAAAAACCCTTTCAACCTTCAGATTTTCCATGACCCGACGGGGCATGAAAAGCTCCAAAACCTCTTTATGAAAAACATCAAAATTTACGCCTCTGCGCAAGCAATCAAGCAATCTGTCCCCCAACGGTTTCAGACAGTATGGAGCAATGAGTTCCATCAAGGTTGCGTCTGACATACCGTCTTGTGACTCTCATGGTGAGCAGTATTGAAAGCAAACTGAAGCCAGGGGAGTTCCTGATCCCAGGTGGTCTGCTTGTCAGCATGGAAAGCTATGAGAGCGGAGCGAAGATTGCGATTGAACCTTTCAGCATGAGAAGGCTGTGGATAGTAAGGGGAAGTAGTCACATGGCGGATTCCGTGCCCAAAGCACATTCTTTTGAACAGATGGGAAACAAACTGTGTTCCGTTGTCGGAAACAATGGTGGCGGGTATTCCAAAATGTTGGAAGAGGTGAGTTCGAAGTACCTGCACGGTGAGCTGTGCAGTGGCATTCCTTAAGGGAAAAAGCCAACAGAACTTGGAGAAGGCATCCACACAAACAAGTAGGAACTTATTTCCTGACTTGCTACGCGGGAGAGGCCCTACATAGTCAATGAAAACCTTCTCCAAAGGTCTTTCCGCCACCTCAGATGACAACAAACCAAACTTAGTGTTTTGAGCGGGCTTGCTTAACGAGCACGTTTGACAAGAACGCACCCTAGCAGCAAGGTCCCGATCCATACCCTTCCAGATGAACATTTCCCTAACCTTCGCAATGGTCTTGTGGATACCTAGATGCCCACCCACAGGAGAAGAATGAAAATACTCAAAGACCATAGGAATAAGAAGACTAGGCAGCACAACTTTAGGTTTACCCCGCTGCCGAGCGCGGCAGCAAAGGGCACCCTGGGACAGAAAATATGGGGGGTGGGCTCCCCCATTTTGAAGCTCACCAATGATCTTTGCCAGCTCAGGATCCTTCAGCTGATGGGGAATGAAATCAGAGAAAGCGAGAGGAAACTCCAAGAGCACGGCACAACCCGTTGCTCTTGGTCAGAAGGATGATCGTCGGGTGAATGGTACATCCTAGATAGTGTGTCCGCAATCACATTCTGTGTGCCTCGAACGTGTTGCACTTGGAACTTAAGGGACGATATTTGGACAACCCAACGACCAATTTTCCCAAGCTGGCGTGGATGTGCAAGAAGCCACGAGAGTGCCTGGTTGTCGGTTTCCAATAAAAACTCTTTGTGCTCCAAAAAGCGTCTGAATTTATTGACTCCAAACACGACAGCCAAACACTCGAGTTCATACACAGAAGAGCTTTTCTTTTCGCAGGGACTCAAAGTGCGTGAGGCGTACGCAATTGGCTGCCTAACACCATCCACCTCTTGAGACAACACAGCCGCAATAGCGACGGAGGAAGCATCAGTTTGCAGGACAAAGTTTTGATTGAAATCCGGCATCGCCAAAACAGGGGGCTGCATGATAGCCTCCTTGAGAAGGTCAAAGGACGTCTGCTGCGCTTCACCCCAAACAAACTTGGCGCCCTTCTTCCGAAGCTCATTGAGGGGAGCCGCCAATTCAGCAACATTGGGGATGAAACGTCGGTAAAAACCTACCATGCCGATGAACCTAGCAATACCCTTGACATCTCTGGGAGGAGGAAACTCCCTGATAGCCTGGGTTCTAGCGGGGTCGATGCAGACGCCTCTATGAGAGATAAGATGACCAAGGAATGAAATTTCCGGCTTTGCAAAACTAACCTTGTCAGGATTCACAGTAAGGCCAGCCCTATTCAATCTACTCATCACTTCTTCAAGATGAATCAGGTGATCTTCGAAACTCTCACTGTACACCAAGAGATCGTCGAGATAATTGAACACAAATTTGAACTTGACGTCATGAAAGATGGAATCAAGGAGTCTGGTGAGAGTCTGGGCCTCCACAGCGAGATCCATCGGAACTCTTTTGAACTTGAAAGCCCGTTTCAAGTTCAAAATTGAACATTTTTCTTGGGTTTGGAGTTTTTGGGTGGCAAAGGACCTTTGTTTCCCTGTCATTTTGGGAGCGGATTTTATCAAGCACACTGGCCTAATTTTGGATTTAGGCAGAGGTCAGTGTTTTTTCCGATTTGCGAGACGGGTATTGATATCTTTTGCTGATGAAATTGGTGGTGGTGCTGCGGTAGTTGAGCCTGAGATACCCAGCAAGCCAACAATTGATCCCTTAGGGCATCTGACTACTTGCGAGGCTGAAGCCATCAGAACCTTGTGTTCTCGTTTCCCAGATGTGCTGACGCCAAAGCTCGGAGTCACTAACCTATTAGAGTACGAGATTCGTCTGACAGATACCCGTCCCGTTCGCTCTCACCCATACAAATTAGCTCCACCCAAAATGGAAACACTCAGGAAAATCATTGACGAACTTTTGGAAAATGGTGTCATTGAACCTTCCCGTTCGAGCTACGCAAGTCCAGCTTTTCTCGTTCCAAAGCCCAATGGCAAGTCCCGAATGGTCCTGGACTACCGCAAATTGAATGCGCAAATTGAAATCGACTCTGTGCCTCTCCCCGATTTGCATTCTGCGTTTGATTGGTTCGGTAAGGCCAAGTATTTTTCTGTTTTTGATCTGAATCAGGCATATCATCAGATTCCTTTGAAACCTGAGTCTCGACCTCTCACTGCTTTCTGCGTCCCGTGGAATTTGTATCAGTTCACAAGAGTTCCGATGGATCTCGCTGTGGGGGCCCAGACTCTCACCAGACTCCTTGATTCCATCTTTCATGACGTCAAGTTCAAATTTGTGTTCAATTATCTCGACGATCTCTTGGTGTACAGTGAGAGTTTCGAAGATCACCTGATTCATCTTGAAGAAGTGATGAGTAGATTGAATAGGGCTGGCCTTACTGTGAATCCTGACAAGGTTAGTTTTGCAAAGCCGGAAATTTCATTCCTTGGTCATCTTATCTCTCATAGAGGCGTCTGCATCGACCCCGCTAGAACCCAGGCTATCAGGGAGTTTCCTCCTCCCAGAGATGTCAAGGGTATTGCTAGGTTCATCGGCATGGTAGGTTTTTACCGACGTTTCATCCCCAATGTTGCTGAATTGGCGGCTCCCCTCAATGAGCTTCGGAAGAAGGGCGCCAAGTTTGTTTGGGGTGAAGCGCAGCAGACGTCCTTTGACCTTCTCAAGGAGGCTATCATGCAGCCCCCTGTTTTGGCGATGCCGGATTTCAATCAAAACTTTGTCCTGCAAACTGATGCTTCCTCCGTCGCTATTGCGGCTGTGTTGTCTCAAGAGGTGGATGGTGTTAGGCAGCCAATTGCGTACGCCTCACGCACTTTGAGTCCCTGCGAAAAGAAAAGCTCTTCTGTGTATGAACTCGAGTGTTTGGCTGTCGTGTTTGGAGTCAATAAATTCAGACGCTTTTTGGAGCACAAAGAGTTTTTATTGGAAACCGACAACCAGGCACTCTCGTGGCTTCTTGCACATCCACGCCAGCTTGGGAAAATTGGTCGTTGGGTTGTCCAAATATCGTCCCTTAAGTTCCAAGTGCAACACGTTCGAGGCACACAGAATGTGATTGCGGACACACTATCTAGGATGTACCATTCACCCGACGATCATCCTTCTGACCAAGAGCAACCGGGTTGTGCCGTGCTCTTGGAGTTTCCTCTCGCTTTCTCTGATTTCATTCCCCATCAGCTGAAGGATCCTGAGCTGGCAAAGATCATTGGTGAGCTTCAAAATGGGGGAGCCCACCCCCCATATTTTCTGTCCCAGGGTGCCCTTTGCTGCCGCGCTCGGCAGCGGGGTAAACCTAAAGTTGTGCTGCCTAGTCTTCTTATTCCTATGGTCTTTGAGTATTTTCATTCTTCTCCTGTGGGTGGGCATCTAGGTATCCACAAGACCATTGCGAAGGTTAGGGAAATGTTCATCTGGAAGGGTATGGATCGGGACCTTGCTGCTAGGGTGCGTTCTTGTCAAACGTGCTCGTTAAGCAAGCCCGCTCAAAACACTAAGTTTGGTTTGTTGTCATCTGAGGTGGCGGAAAGACCTTTGGAGAAGGTTTTCATTGACTATGTAGGGCCTCTCCCGCGTAGCAAGTCAGGAAATAAGTTCCTACTTGTTTGTGTGGATGCCTTCTCCAAGTTCTGTTGGCTTTTTCCCTTAAGGAATGCCACTGCACAGCTCACCGTGCAGGTACTTCGAACTCACCTCTTCCAACATTTTGGAATACCCGCCACCATTGTTTCCGACAACGGAACACAGTTTGTTTCCCATCTGTTCAAAAGAATGTGCTTTGGGCACGGAATCCGCCATGTGACTACTTCCCCTTACTATCCACAGCCTTCTCATGCTGAAAGGTTCAATCGCAATCTTCGCTCCGCTCTCATAGCTTTCCATGCTGACAAGCAGACCACCTGGGATCAGGAACTCCCCTGGCTTCAGTTTGCTTTCAATACTGCTCACCATGAGAGTCACAAGACGGTCCCTTTCGAGCTGTTTCTAGGCTATCCGCCTAACAACCCGTTAGCGAATGTGTGGGGAATTGGCGACCTTCTGCCACCTCCTGGTGCGGCTGATGTCAAGGCAACTTGGCAAGCGGCCAGGAGAAACTTGATCAGAGCTAGGGAATTGGTCCGGAGGAAGCACAATCGAGGTAGAATAGACAACCCTTTCCAGGTGGGGGATTTGGTGTTTTGTAAAGCTCATCCTGCCAGTTCGGCTGTGGACAAGAGAGCTGCCAAGTTGTGTCATCGGTGGTCAGGTCCCCACCGCATCCTGAGGTTTTTGACGCCTGTCACGGCGGAGCTAGGAGATCCACGGACTGGAAAAGTTTTCCGGAGGGCGCACATTTCTCATCTTAAGCCCTTCCGTGGAACTCTTCCGTAGGCAATTTTCTTTCCTCTTGTGTCTGGGTGGGAAGTGCACTGGGCCAGAGAACCTGATCACTTCTCCTGTTCCCTGTGTTCTGCGAAGGATTTTCCCTCACAAAATTTTCCAGCTCTGGCCAGAGCAAACCCTGGGGGTGAGTTTTCCCCTCAGTTTGGAAGTCCCTTGGCGTTCCCCACCACAGACACCTGAGTTGTCTTTCGTGTCATTTTCTCTTCAGGAAGTGGGGGAGAGGCTTGTTTGTTTGTCCCTTTGGAGAGGAGTGTCCTCGTTTGGGGGGGGAGGTTGAGCCGTGACTAATTCCACCGGCGAATGTCACGACTCATGATCAATGGTTCAAGTGTTTTTTGTATAGTAGGTTAGTTTAGTGTGTCGATTTGTTATTGCCCACGACCCCGAACAAGGCTGTGAGTCTTGTTCTTCTTACTCGGACCGCCTAGTGTCAGAGGCTCCGAGACATTGCTCCTGTCGACAACTAGTTGATTATTTCATCCTTCTACATCTAAAGTTTGTGGCATGTTTTATATGCAGTTTTGCCTTAATTTCTACTAGAGGAAACTCATGTCGACCATGGAGTAACTATTCGTGCCACCGGCACCTTGTTGGGTGAGTTTTTCATTTTTTTTTCTAAGGTTAGGTTTGCCACATGTTGCACTGGGTCTGGAACCTAGGTCTTGGGGTCGTGGGACCCTTTTGATAGTTAGTTTCCCTTTTCCCTGTTGTTTTGGTATAATTCAGGGCTTTGCCCGAAATGCTAGGCCTAGAATTTGACTGAGAGATGTTTGTTGGAAGGCCGCTATTTGAGAGAAACTGCCAAGTCAGTTTTGGTCCTTCTGACTGTGTTTGTGGTAGGCCTAGACCTACAATTTTGCTCATTAAATGTAAATGTCTTAGGCTACTACCTTTGGTAGCTTTTGTTTTGTGTCCCGTTAAAATTTAGTGTTGTTTTGTCTTGTAAAATGTTCAGTTTGTGTTACCCGGTCAAGTAGTGTTAAAATCTTTTATTTTGCTTTGTTCTTGCCAAACTAGTTATTGTAAGTTGTGTTAACTGCTCTTAAAGCTCCCAAGAAAGTTTGAGTCATTTTAATCAAGTTTTAAGAAAGTTATGGGCAGTTAAGATTTTGGCAATTCTCCATTCAGGTTTGAACTGGGTAACCTGGAAGGCCACTGGTTTCAGCCTTTGAGTTAAGGTTTGGAATGGTCTGGAAAAGTTGCTGGAACATTTCCCCCAGCTTTTAAGACCATTCCGAACAAATTCGGATCACAACTTTTGTAGAAATTAACAAAAATACATGGGTTGCACCGTTAGGCTAAAATTTTTGTATGTAACGTTTTTTGTTGATTTTAAAGTATTTCTCTGTGTTTAAGTGTCAATTGTTTATTGTTAACTTGTTCCTCTGGCCACTTTGGACCAGACAATTTACATTTTTTCTCTCTATTGGTGAAATTTATCCCTGCCATATACCCGTCTGGCCTGCTGACACCTTTACCGCAAATATTAATGTTACCAATCTTGTACTGTTTTATCTGCTTAAATGTTTATTTAAATTATTGTTACTGTTTAAAATGTTTTATCTTGTTAAAGAGCTGTGATAGAGAGACAAACCTTTTAAAAAATTTAGAAACTTTTAAAAAAAATGCTATGTTAGGCCTAATCTGTGGATTTTTGGAAGTCAGTGAAAGACAATTAAATGTGTGACAGTGAATTTTGCGGACATGGACTCAGACTATTACTGTTACTACTGTGTTTCTGGGTTTGTTACTCAGGGCCCATGTGAGCTGTCAACCTGTGACACCGGGAGCATGGCGGAGAAATATTTCCACCTTGGGGCCTCCTTTGGGACTCTGGCCAGCCCCTCTCCGTCTAGCTTCAACGGCTCCAGTGTTCTGCTTCTGAGTACCGTACCTTGAACATTCCGTCGTACCGCAAGTTACCTGACTGTTGTTGTTATATATTTATTGTTGAGGCCTACAGAGTTTATTTTGTTATATCTTTTAAAATTTTATTTTAGCTAGCCTAACTTACTTGTTAATCTTTAAAATTTTTATACCTTTTTTATTTAGCCTATTCATTTAAATTAATTTTTTGGGGCCCCTAAATTTTCTACAGTTACCAAGTCCAAAATGCATTTTAAGAAGTTAATATTTTCTATTGTTATAATTTGTTAATTTTGGTAATTTTTTTTTTAAGTGTTAAATTTTTATTAAATCTTTCTGATAGTTGATGATTAAAAGAAATGACTGTAAGTCAGTAGGTTAGATGGGTATCTAAAGTTAATTTAAAGTTTAATTGAGAGTTTCATGTATTATTGTTGATGTTTTGTTGTGGTTGTTTATCTAAATAGTCTATTACAGCTTGTTTCTCTCAAATGGCGTGTTGTTCTTGAACCTCCATCCATGGTTCTCATTTGGTTAAGTAAAGTTTTGTGAGCCGCTCCTCGGGCCTGCGCATGGATCACGCTTCCATTTCGTTAGTCTGGGTGCAGGCACGAGGGCATGGTTCAGTAGTTTTATCCAAACAAACGATCTAAAATACCGAATGAAATTGTTATTTGACTCGATAGTCAATGCATATAAGCGAGTCTCAAATTCCTCAGATTAAATAATACAATGGCAGATGAATGGGCGAGACCGAGGACATGGTCATGGCACGGTTGCTATAGAAACTTACAATCACGCGCAAATATCAAGTACAGTACAACTAACTGTCTTCGGACGGCGGATTGCATAAACAAACACGCCGCGTGTGTACTGCTCGACGTAGCTAACAGCTAGTACTTTCGGTTGGCAATACTGGCTTCTAGCCTCGAGCGAGGTGGTTCGACCATTGGAAGCGCCTGAAACTCCTGGGTAATCCCGGTTAGCTCCTCCCACTCTGCCTCCTATCCCCACCTAAAAGATGACCAAGTGGTTTGTCGGTCGGGTCGATTGACGAGCAGTTGGTTTCTCGTTTATAATAATTTAGTTTTACAGGCCGGTCAACTGGACTGACGATGAAATAACTTGTCGACGTACTGGTTTTCAGTATTTATCTATTTAATTAAAAAAACGGTCTAGTGGCCAGACGACCAAGTATCTTGTCGGTCTACTGGTAGCTCCCACCAAAAACACCCTCCGTTAAAATTCATATATATTATGTGTGTGTGTGTGTGTGTCTGTGTGTCTGGATGTGTACAGAGCTAGGGACTACACCTGTGGTCCGATTTCGATGAAATTTGGTATGTAGGTTCTAATCCATAGTATCTCCAGGCGTTTTTTTTTTCTTTTTTTTGAAATTTTGATTTTTTTATGGGGATTTTCCCATAAAAACCCATAAAAAAACCGGAAAAATCAGATTTTCTCAAAAACGGCCCGACCGATTTTGATAAAACTTTTGTATGTTGTAGCCCTTTAAATTCTGAACAAAATTGTACGAATCCCGTGTCTGTAAAAATTACGGTTCAAAAGTTATTGTAAATTATGTTATTTTCCCATAAAAACCCCATAAAATAACGAAAAATAGGATTTTAGAAAAAAAATCCTGTTTAGATTTAACATAGTATGTTATGGTCCTTATAATTTTGATAGTGTTTTTCATTTTTTTAATATTGATTTTTAATGGGGATTTTCCCATAAAACCCCATAAAATAACGGAAGAATTGGATTTTCTCAAAAATGGCCCGAACGATTTTCATAAAAAATTACTATGTTGTAGCCCTTTAAATTTTGAACAAAATGGTACAAATCCCATTTCTGTAAAAATTACGGTTCAAAAGTTATTGTTAATTATGTTATTTTCCCATAAAAACCCCATAAAATAACGGAAAAATCTGATTTTCCCAAAAATGGCCCGAACGATTTTGATAAAAATTTAGTATGTTGTAGTTCTTTAAATTCTGAACAAAATTGTACAAATCCCATTTCCGTATATTTACTCTCTCCGCTTACACATGATAAAGGTTGTTGACAAACTTTGAGTCAGAATGCTGAATGCAGAATGAGAAAGTATGTGTCAGAATGCTGATACCGTTTATTTATAAAGTTAGTGAATTTTTTTATACTTGCCCACATGAGACTGATTTTATGTAATTTAACTAAATGTTGTGTATGCATGGTATTGTAAATGTTTTTCTATGTAGGCCTACATGTCAGATGTGTTTTTAAATTTTACATTTTCTTATTGTTAGACCGTTAGAAGTCTTGTAAATAAAATGTGACGATGTCTATTGCTAATTTGTAATGTGATGAATGACGGAATAAATGCCTTATTAATGCCTTATTATTAAGTAAATTTAGTTTTCAAAAAGTATGATTTCGAACACAGTAAATTCGCTCAGTGAAACATTCACACAAAAAAGAAAAATTTAGGTTTTAACCAAAAATACCTAACAAACTCATACTGTCACACTCAAACAGTCACAATTAGTGTTGAAAAGTGTCGTATCATAACGTGAAACCAAAACAAACAAGCGAAGGAACGACAGTAGTATCATGACACAATCCTGTTACTAATGTAAAAGCTCGGCAAATAAATGGACACGTTTATTATTCTCTTTTGACTAACGTACCACCTACCGAACATGTATACCACCAATACAAAGCGACAAAGAAAGGTAATATGGTGTTTTTGTAAACAGAACTATCTTTAATATAATATATATATATATATTTAATGTTTTTTGTAAACATTTCCATTATTTCCAAGTTTGAGTTTTGGGTGAATACAATTTTACTATTCTATACAATACTATGGATGGATATTTCAACACAAAACTCAAACTAGAAAATGTTGAGTGAGACAAAACTTTTTCCAAATAGGGGTACTATTTTTGTATAGGGGGAGAAAGTAAAAAGTGGCTCTGAAATTTATACATAGTAAAATATAACAGCATAGCGTAAAGTCCCTTTAAAAATTTGAGTCACACGTGTAGAGGAGGGGGCGATAGCAATATTTTTACTAACAAGGGTGACTCCTTATCGAGGCTTCTATATCTCTTTCAATAAAACATTATATAGACATGGAAATTAAAAACTCTTCTTTCAATGAAAGTTTTCTATTCAGATTTGAATAGAACATAATGAAAAGTAAAATCCTCCATTAATCCCTGAATGTATAAAAATAAAAATAAATAAAACAAGTGTTTTTGTACAAAGTTTATTGTTGGTGCTTATTTGGTTTATAAGGAATTACTTCAGATATTTTCAATCACCATTAATATAAAGTTTTCACAGTTCGATTTTAGATACTTTCTTTTTTACAAAAATATAAATTATCCGAAAACCACTTCACAGAACCACACAGTCTGTAAAACGGTCTGTGATTGAAGATTGAATGTTGGCTGTACCTGTGAGGTAGATTGTAATGTGTAATGTACGTACCGGAATGTCTCTGGGGGTGGGAGGGGTTGGTTTCTTGCCCCCAGCATCATTCGAGGGACTTCCCTCTCCCAGCCTGAGCTCTCCGTTCCTCCCTGCAAACATGCCACACTTCAAACGGAATCCGTTACTAAGAGACAAAGAGCATACAGCACTGGGTTCGGGATACATTTTGTGTAATTTCCAGTACTCGTTGAATGAGCGATTTTTCAAATTGACATTGGGAAATTGTAAAATGTTGGAGATTCTTTAGGTGATATAACTTTGAATTCAATTTCGTATAGGATTTGACATTTTTTGGGATTTATGTATTGTGTACCGTACTATCCATCTTACAAGTTTTGTTTTTATAACAAAAAAATATAATTACTTACCGGTACTACTTCGTTAATTGCACATGAGAGGATTAAAAACATAAAAAAGTTTAAGCTATACAGTCATATGTGAGTAAAAGCTGAGTTTGTATATCCAACATTAGTCTTATTACAGTTTGTATGGTTATTGATAAACGCTATATTTTTTATTTTACTGTAAGGACTGTAATGTGCACAGTTAGTATTTAAAACTACAATTCACAAATTTCAATAATTTGTATTTTAAAAAATCAAGCTTTCTTAAGAATAATGAACAATCGAACCTATAATACTGTAGAGTGAGACTACTTATAAACAACAAGAACAAACATCCTGGGAACATCTTAATATTTTCTACATCTTCCTTATAGCATGGTTTAAATGTACACAATTTTTACATCCTTAAAGTGATCTTGTACCCAAAGTCGACAAATATTCTAATTCGTAAAAAATTTATTGACCTAAATTTTGAAATCGTACATTGTAAAAGCCTTTAATCCTGGGTGTTACTTGAGTATACTAATTTACTATTAAAATAGAAAATTACTCGAATTTTTGTGACGGAATATCAACACCTATAGTTTGTGAATCATGAATAATTAAGGCGTTTGATTGATTATTTTGGATATTTTTCAGAATTAGTAAAAAAAAAAGTTTTCCGGATGTTTCGGACGTTTATATTGTTTCCCAAACTGGTGACGGGATCAGATTTCTACTAATCGTGATGGAAAATATCTGCAATAATCGATCAAACACCTTAAATTCCCCTTAACAAAAAATTGAACTTCAAACAAAGGAAAAATAATTAGGCAACAGGCAAAAAGTAATCAAAACTCAAAACTCTACACATTAACAAGAGACAGAAAGTCCAAGATGAAGTAGTAAATAAGACTAGGTGAAACCCGTCGAAATCGACGGTTACTTTCAAGGCTTACGCTAATTAATTCATCTAACTGCGATAAACTGAGTGAAACTATACATATTTTGAGCATTTAGCCACAACAATAATGATATTAATTGCATTAGTTACCAAATATGGTTGATCATTTAAGGAATACAATATTTCCCATACCGTGCGTCATCGGAGTTATTATTAGTATGTTATCTGGTATCTCTTCCTTTGGAAGAACCTTTAAATAGTATTAAAATCGGATTGGTGGATCTTTTGTAGTTAAACACTTCCATGATTTCATCAGTGTAATGCAGATTAATCTATGATTTTATTTGAAAAAATATCTGTTTGTTGGGAAGACACGTTCTAACTTCAAAGGGAGGTATATCTGTTACAGTGTGAGTTTGATTTTTCCATTGTCACGTCGCATCTGATTATATCGTACTTCTGTGCCAATGAAATGAAATGAAATGTCTTTAAATGAAATGAAATGAAATGTCTTTAAATGAAATGAAATGAAATGTCTTTAAATGAAATGAAATGAAATGTCTTTATTTGCTTTTAACATGAAAAACATGCATTGCAATCGTCAATGTTAAAGTCACTTATCATACAAAGCAAACCATGCAAAAATACAGATTTGAGTACAAAACCATGCGTTCTACTCTACAAAACTCTACTCACACAATAGGCATACCTTGTACCGATTTTGTTGAAAAAGGCAACAAATCAATACAAGTTAACGCATCGAACAGTCAGCTGTTTTGAACAATAGATCAGTATAGACCATAATGCACCACGCAAAAGGAGTAGAGGGGATAGGTCTAGTCGGATGGTCATTTGCTTCCGCCACCCAGTTCGTTTCCTAGCTCCTCATGTGTAACTAGCTCGGTAAAGCTTCGTCCGTGCAATTAAATTCATCTCGTGGTGTTTGGTCGGATAGATTTTCATTTCCTCGAAATCGTTTAGCCTATATCCCTAAGGGATATATTTGCAACGCGGTTGGAAACTAAAATCAGTGTTGAAGTCAAAAAAGTGTCAAAAGTTTGTTTTAACCGGCCAACGCAGTTCCGCCATTTGAAGATTCACGTTCGTCACGCAACTTCAATTGATCGCGTTTTGTAGAATACCGTCTAGTTACAATTCCCCTTCCCTATCCTTCAAAAAGTGTTTGTGTTTATTGTGGACGTCCAATTTGTAAGTAATCTGTGTTATTTATTCGATATATATTTGTAGATTTCAGTGAGTCGCACTTTATAAATTTTCCTGTCTTGTTTTGTTAATTCATGTAGAATAAGCACATGTTACCAGGTTCGATCTCAATTCGCTGATTTTCATATCCATTCATATTGCAACAATCCTCTTTATTTATTAAGCTGTGATAATCAAATAGTATTAAGAACAAATAGACGAAAATGTTTTTATAGGGTAATTCAGAGTTATTTAATAAGATTTTCATAGTGTTGGAATTTCTACACAGAGTCATTATCAATTTTCATTGTTGAGTAAATGGTACAATTCTTTTAAAGAGTGTCACAGTCAGTTACTTTTGGGGGAAATAAATTAATATCAAAGGAGGGAGTAGGTATCTGGTTCGGCCGAGTCCGGAAGTGTTATCGGAGGTTGTGTCAGTTTGCACATAGATGAACCGCCAAAGTGCCAAATTAGCCATAAAACAATAAGCGACGTTCCAATAAGTATTACTACGATTAAACGCAATACTGTTTAATCAGTTTACCTTCGAGAATCGACCTTCACATTTACATCGTTGGCCAACGAACAGGACTTGCTTGGCACTGGTCATCTCAAATTAAATTAAATACCACTCTTTCGTTGACACCTTCGAGATCGGTGTGCAACCACACCGAATCTTCCCCTTTGATAAATTCATTCAACAGTTTCAGTAAATTTTCAACTGATTGTGTAACTCAAGGTCATTTTGATTACATAAAACACAAACAACAACTGTAAATTGAAATAAGTGTAATTATTAAATTCTGTGCAATAAACTCAAATTGTTACTCACTTTTAGTTCTCAATAACCTTAGTAATTCCTTATTATTAGTATTGTTCAGATATTGAAATAAAGGTAATTCAATAAATCATAAGCCACTACAAAAGATTCACCTTTTAAGTGCAACACTAAATAATAGTGTAGTAGTGAGCAAGTAAATTCAGTGTAGAATTAAGACTGGTAAATTGCTCTCATTAAAGGTATTACATTTTTGGAAGAACCATAACAGTACCAAGGGGGTCCCCCAAGGACCTTTGGGGAGTATTTTTATTTTACAGGGCCCACTCAAATATTTATTTAACACCAAGCTTCCACTGCCAAAGCTCTGTTTTGTATTTTTACTTTCCAAGTTCTTCCAACCTAGGGGCAACCAAGATTTGTAAAGAATTCATTTTGAGAGCATTGCAAGGAGTAAATATATTTAAATACCATATTTAAATATATAAAAGTAGAGTAGAGAGAGTTTTTTTTTTTTCTTTACAAATAAATGATATCATCGCGTGATCTCTTGGTACTGTTTGTGTCTGTGCGATTCACTGAAATTGTTTAGATTAAGAAATTATATTTATTATTGTTATCGTCATTGTGTATTGTGCTGTAATTAATTGGCAATCGTTTTTCCGTCATCGTGAAATATTCGGTTGTCAAAGTGAGATATTATTGTTAATTGAATTATTCTTCCTAGCGAAAAATGCACCGACAATTTGGGCCAGAGTATAATACAACTGCGAATGACCGACGCGACCGTATGTCTAGGAGAAATTTAGAGTAGCTCTGCGAATATTAGAGGTCGCATGTCACCGGTGTAGGGCGAATAATATCTTTGTCTTTGTCATAGCTTGGTACTTAGCATTAGGTGAAAGTTTGTACGTGCATCGAAATGATCGCAAATGTCAAAAAATTCGCCGAAATGCAGTTGAGGAGTGTTTTATTTAGCACCAGGATCAGGATACATATCTTAGCCATTACAACTTCAAAGTCTAAATCGTTGCACAAACTTTTAACCCAAGTAGGCCTGAACATTGTTACAAATTTACTGAGATTATCTTTAATGTAGATAGCTACACCACCTCCCTTATGAAGATTTCTAGAGTATGAGTCAACAAGGCTATATCCCTCAAACTTAAAAAAGTGAATATCCTCCTCACGCCTTTGATGCTCCGTCAAGACAAAAATATCCGCAGCAAGCTCTGAAAGAAACAGCTCTACAGTGTCAAACTTATTTCCAAGTCCGTCCATGTTTTGATGCAGCAGACGCAAACAAAACTCGCTTTCTTCGCCTACTGACTTCTGTTCGCTAAAAAAATAGGTTTGTTTACCCGGTTCCACTATGTCTAGGCCTATAAACCCTACGAGGGAACTCAAATTCTTTTACCAAAATATTTTTGGGCCAAAAACCGCCTTGCAGAACTGAAGAAAAGTCTCTTTCGGACACACTTACCTTGAAACTACTACAATTAGAATGCCTGGTTTTCAGTTTTTCACAGGATACCTCAGACAAGCCACTGTTTTTTTTTTAATAAAATGTAAGATCATCAGTTGTTGTGTTTATGTCACACCTAGAAACAAAAACCCACTTTTTTTGTTCTGCATGTCTCAAGCCATCTTTAGATTCGTTACAACCAATTACAACTGGTCTCGTTTTGTTACTGTCTCTTTTCAGTGTAGGCCTATCAGTTATATGAGTCTTTTTGCTTGAAACAACAGTACTATAAAGTACCCTATCTGTTTTACCTACACTACTAAAGGAATTTGGAGTATTTCGAGCAAAAATACAAGTACCTTCTTTATCCTGAGAGTGTTCAGACTGAGAGGTTAGAACTGTGGAAACGTTAGACTCTACATCCACCAAAGATCAGTCTCACCTCCATTAGCAGCATTTACACTATCAGAGTCTACGATGTCATTAGGATAAGAGTTTTCAATTGAGTTGCAAAAATCTGTCGAACGCTTAAAGGACTGTGATGGAATAAACTGTCTGTTTGTATTACGAGAAAGTTTCTCCTAAGGCCTAGTGCAGACAACACCACTGTCACAGTGCACGAAATTAGTCAGTAAACTATCTGTGTTTTTAGAATGAATCAATTTTCTCATTTAATAGCACATTATCTGAAACTACACCTTTTACAATGTCAATAAGTCTGTTTACAGTAGAGTTTAGGTTAATGATACTCTCCAAGTCAAACACGTTCTTGGTAAGGTTATCTAACCTCAAACCACAGGTTGCACACAACCACTTCGATTTGTCACCAAGCTCAGACATTGAATCATATTCATGATCAGAGATATTAACATACTTAGTATGGAACCAAAACTTACAAAAACCTTCACATTCCACGCCTTTTTCATCATCTAATACTGATTTTTTGCAGCATGGACAAAAAGCATGATCATTCTCAATACCAGCCATAACAGGAAAAACTGTTAGCCTAACTGTTAGAAAAGCTGTTAGCCAAAACTATGAATAGCCCTCTATCATAGTTTTGAGAATTTGGTTGTCGGGTTACTGCTAACGCTAGAATTCATTGACATGGGGGATGTCAGTTAGTTGTCTCAGCCTTATCAATAACATAAAGTTGTCAATATAATCTCTCTACGGTATGTTAGGTGTAGTGGAAAGTGGAATATACTTGAAGTGAAGTTGGTTTTTATTCTTGAACTATGTTAGGGGCCTCCTGGTTTATATGGTCGTGCGGATTCCTTGGCAACAAATAATGTAAATGACATAGCAATGTGGCATTTCCAAAAAGCAAAAAATACTGTAAATTGGCTGTTACTTAAATATTGACGTTTACATGCATTTTTAATCAACGTATCTTATAAAGGATGATTGTAACGACCCAAAATCCGTCAAGGGGTAAAAACCCGATTTTTAAAAAGTTTCATTTTAAGTATTATAATTTTCTACGTTCGGGGTAAGCCGCGCCCGCGTTGTCAGCGGCATCGTAGGGGCAAGGGTCCTACGTCATCGTAGAGGGGATAGTTAGTTACCTACCCCGCCGCCAGGGGCGATGGCGAAGAAGGACCAGAAGAGCAGACCTCATGGTCAGTTGTCCACCCGCTACCGAACCGTCAATACACTTGCTGTTTGGAGATATGTAAATCCAACAGTCCTAACTTACGAAATTCTAGTCAATTAAAGATTTCCCCCGTTCCTGGTAGAGTCCCAAGGCATCAGGTTAGTGTGCTACCGAATTTATTTTGTTTAATCTCATTTTTAGAGAAGTTTTATTATTTTTATTTTATTGTGCCGCAGTCGCG
Organism: Macrosteles quadrilineatus; assembly: GCF_028750875.1. NCBI lineage: Eukaryota > Metazoa > Arthropoda > Insecta > Hemiptera > Cicadellidae > Macrosteles > Macrosteles quadrilineatus. The sequence continues at coordinate 28,634 of NW_026542968.1, read as the reverse complement.
CGCACCCCGTACGCTTTTTCACGTACGAGCACACTACCTTTTGTCTTAAACCAGCTTCGGAAATCATTTAAGTTGCCAGAACGGTTTACGTACAACTTATTCTGTTATCCCGAACCGTTCTACGTAAATTTTATTTAAGGAACCCCGTATCGACTCTGGTGATAGACCGAGTTTAATTCTCCCGACACGTTTACTTTGGTGATTACCAAGTATTACGAACGAGCCACGTTTAGGTTAAGTTTCCAATTAATTAGGCTTATTCGCATTCACGATAGGTTATTCAAAATTCTAAATTTAACTTCAAATATTTTTCGAGTGGCTATGATGAGCACTTGTTAATGGTAAGCTAAACATTGTTAGCAGTATTGTAATTAATATTCTCAGCCAATAAACTCGAAACGATAATTAAATAACGAACACGTTAGAGCCCTGGACTATCTCATTGTAGGCTAAGCTATCTGGACAAATTTAAGGTGTGACCTAATTTCAGGTGAGACGACAAATACGGGAACAGGACGATTGGCACACATTTTTGGATCTTCTGCCCATGGCAGTATTGGCACAATCATTTGAGCGGAATAAGTAGGGTCAACTCGCCTGCTTGGAAAAGGCACGATTGGCACAACCGCTCGTCCAGGTAGACGCCATCGAACGAGGGAAAACGGGAAGTTTAAAGTTCCCCGTCAACTCTGCTACGACAGTCATTTGCCGGTAATATCGCGTATTTTCAAAGGTTAAGTTAGGTTAGGTTAGGTTAAGTTAAGTTAGATTAGGTTAGGTTAGGTTAGGTTAGGCATAGTTAGGTTAGGTTTGGGTAGTTTTATTTGGACCCAGCTAGCGTTGTGACCGTAGCTGCAGATTTGTTGTGCAAACTTACACCTTCCTTACTCCAATAAGCACCACAGCAGGAAATTTGTGGGGACAAAACAATATCTGTTTTCCCGCATTCTGGCTACCTGGCTGCTACTTCCTTACCGGTCTGTTGTGCCAATCGTGCCTTTCCGAACCTTACAGGTTGACCCTTCTTAATCCCCTCTAATGATTGTGCCAGTCGTGCTATTCCAAATCGGCTAAAAATGTGTGCCAATCGTTCTACGGCCACAAATACGTACTTAAAAATAAATTTTGTCTCTCAACCCGAAATTTCGTCATATGATGTAATCTAGTTTAAAAGGAATATGACCTTTCTGTCATGACAGTAGCTGCTTAAATAGTATTTACTCATCTTGCTATTTTTTACATCCAAAATGTCGTGTTATTTTCAATAATGTTACCAACCCAGTGGGCCACGGTCCGTAATATAGGCCACTGCAAAACATTTCTCCAGATAGGTACCATTTTAGGCAAGGTTTCTGTGTTTGGATGTTATTAGACACGGTAAGAGCACAATAAACTTCTTCTGCAAATGAATATAAGAAGTTAGAAGTAAGAAGTATAAGTTGGAGAAATATAAGCTGAATCATAAATGTCACAATGCGAGTTTGAGCATTTTGTAACTATATGAGTAAGTTACAAAGACTTTTTTAGGCTGCTGCTCAGTGCACTTTAAGAATATATTTTTTTAGAGATAAACTAAATTTTGTTGTTGCTGATTAGCGCTAGTAAACATGCACAGCCCTTTTCGTTAGTCTTATAACATTCAAAGGCTCTCTAAGAGTTCAAGTTCTTATTTGTATACATATCTATATTATGTTTTCACTAAGCTGAATGAATACATCGAAGTAACCTCTCTGAAAAGTCTGCAGTATATTGCAATTTTTAAGCTTAATGACTTTCTAAATCATTAAGCTTTAGAAAGTCAAACATTTGTAAAATTTTTGTAACATGTATGACAATAATCTCATGTACCTATGATGATCTGTCTAGAATAATATGATATAATATAATCGAAAGTGGTGAAAAATGCTGACACCAACCCACAAAATAGATATAAGATAGTTCAATAAGAAATAATTGTAAGAGTTATTGTGATAAAAGGATTTTCCACTGATATCGTAATGGAACGTTGAAGTGCATAACGACATGATACAGAAGAATACCCCCGCCACAGCAAACCTGCAGACTAAGCGAATTTTCATTTGCCTGATTGGATTTACACTAAAATGTCTCCTTAAAAATAATAAATAAAATTAGTTTAACAAGTACTTAGGTTTGCTGCTTCAGGGAGGGTAAAACTGTTTTTATTATTTTTTTTGTAAAATGTTAATAGTTAGTAAGAAATAAAAACATTTACCAAATTTGAACAAAATATAATCATAAACAAGCAAACTACAACAGTTTATTTATTCTCCATAAGAATAACATGGGAATTTTAAATTTACAATTTTTTGGAATTTTCTCCGTAACCATTAGGCACATAACAACGCTTCAATATAGTAAATTATTTGTTTTTTTAAGCTCTACAAAATGGTTTGGAAAGAAATTGCAAAATTTTATGTTTTTTGGGTCAAAAATGGGAAAAACTCATTTTTACCCCATAAAACCCCCCATAAACCCCCGTTCCCATGGTCCGATCATGCTGGTTCGCGAACTCGTTTGAATAAACGTAGGTTTACACGTTTGTACCAAATTTCATCAAAATCGGATCATTTTTGCTCGAGTTATCGCGCTAACGGACACATATATATATATATATATAAAATATATATATATAAATATATATAAGAAGAATATATATATATATATTATATATATATGAATTTGAACGGATGGTGTTTTTGGCCTCTAGGGACCTCAAAACGAAAAAGAAATCGGTCCCGGGTCCAGGTCTTACCATGAGTACTACGGTAATAGTTACTTCCCTATAGGGAAATTCGCTAAAATCAATTTTGAAATCAGAAAATAACATTGCAAATACTTCTTTTGGATAATTCAGTAACTCCCAATAAATGTGTGTTGTTCAAATTACAATATTTAAAAATTAACAGCTGTTTCATTAAAAAGTATTATCCACATGGCCAAAATGTAAACAAATCTGTGGAGGGATCTTTAAAGGCTTCTGGGGCAGAGCCCTAAGGGAATTTACTTCGTTTTCTTTTGATAAATCATCTACAGACCAAGACCTTTCTTTTGACACCTCTTCCATGTTTCTACGCCCAGCCGTTCTCTCAAATTAGTAGAGACAAAATTTATAATTAAATATTTAGATTCCCCCATGTTAATCTTATGGGAGAAAATCCAACTTTGATAGAAGATCCTGCCCAAACTAATAAATATTTCAAAAAACGAAAAAGACTTTGCAAAACTATAGATCAGGGCAATTATTTTGACACTTTAATCATCAAAATCGGTGCAAAAATGAGGGAGGACTTCTGTTTACAAAAATCGGCTTAGTGTATCATATACATATAGATATGTGTATATAGATATATTGTGTACTACACAGTTCAAAGGGGTTTCATGTTGTTTTTTCTGAAAGGTGAAAAGGTGGTTTCAAATTAAATCACATGTAAATGTTTATGTTAATAGTGTTTTGTTTACACAAATGTTGTGTTTGTCGTTCGCAAACATAATATTTAACTTTAAAATGTAGTTTTCCCTTACCATAAAGGATGTGCGTTATCACTAAATTTGCAATTTACTACTATAGTTATAAAACACTTGCGTATAGTTGAGTTTCACAGTACATACAATCATTTTAAGTTTAAGTTTTTGCCATAAAATGTTACGTCATGTTAGAAAATTTTGTTTCTGACATGAACAACTAAATCTAAAATCAGTTGAATTGGCTCAACGGAAGAAAATCAAAACTTCATCTAGAAAATAAATAATTACTGTACAAAACTATATTGAAACTAATATGGACATACGGTGTGCAACTTTGGTGCTCGGTGAGTAGTTAAAATATCGAAATTATAGAAAGATGACAATCAAAAATGCTGAGTAAGATAGCTAATGCACCTTGGTATGTAACCAACGGTATGGAACGCTACATGAATACCTTTAATTGCCAACGGTTATGGACAAAATCGTTCCCTTAAGTGAAAGATACATTATAAAATTAGAATGTCATCAAAATCTTTTGGTGTTGAACTTACTAAACAACATGGATGCAATATACACACTAAAGAGGTCATAAATGTTTTATTGAAGGATTTGCTGTTGACTTATCAGCTAATTTTGATCCTCAAAAGTTACTTTTGAGGATTCAGAGGCAAATCGTAATGTCAAGAGATATGTGCGAAGAGACAAAAGAAGATGGGTTGATGAACTGGCTCAGGAGCAGAAGAAGCTGCTAGACAAGGTAATAGCAAAAAGCTTTACGACATCACAAGGAAACTGGCAAAGAAGAACTTCGCTACAGAAAAACCAGTAAGAAGTAAGAGTGGTGAAATGCTGACAAACATTGAAGACCAGTTGAATAGATGGCAGGAACACTTCAGCGAACTACTGATAGAGCAGAAGCACAGGAAGAGGCTTTGCCAACTACCTCACCCTGTGCAGGTGGACCATGGTATAAATTTAGAAATCCCCTCAATTGAAGAAATCAAAGATGCGATCAAAAGCATGAAAAATGGCAAAGCCCCTGGTTTAGACAACTGCGGTCGAGATCCTAAAAGCTGGTGATGGAGCCGCGGACTTACTTCATCCACTACTTCAACAGATTTGGCAAGAGGAGAGAACTCCAAAGGAATGGAAGAAGGGTATAGTTGTCAAAATACCAAAGAGAGGGGATGTAACGCTCTGTAACAATTGGAAAGGTATTACCCTTTTGTCAGTCCCAAGCAAAGTGCTGGCCAGAATAATCCTAAACCGGATAAAAGGTTCCATTGAACTGAAACTGAGGAAAGAACAGGCAGGTTTCCGGGAAGCAAGAAGTTGTGTGGATTTAATTAGTACTCTCCGAATCCTACTTGAACAGAGCAAATAATTTCAAAGTACTCTTTACCTGGCATTTGTAGATTTTGAGAAGGCCTTTGACACAGTGAAACACCAGGTGCTGTGGCATGTTCTACAAGAATATGGGATACCCCCTAAAATCATAAATATCATCAAGGCCATGTACGATGATTTCCAGTGTCAGGTTTCGCACCAAGGAAAGTTGACAGGAGCAATCCCAGTTAAAATAGGTGTTCGCCAGGGCTGAATTTTATCACCAATACTGTTCCTTTTGGTGCTGGACTCAGTTATGAGGAGAGTAACAAATAATAGAAGGCGGGGAGTGCAGTGGGGACTGAGGGAGCGGCTGGAGGACCTTGACTTTGCTGACGACCTTTGCTTGATTGCCCAGAGGTACACTGATATTCAGGCGAAACTAAGTTCTCTACAAAGAGAGGCTGAAGAGGATGGTCTTAAGATTTGGTGAGTCGCTGGCTCAGTTGGTAGCGTCGCGGACTTCGGGCCCAAGGCAGCAGTGTCGTGGGTTCGGATCCTGGTCACTGCCACAAACTTTTATCAGTACAGTTCACCTTTGTACTGTACCGGCTCACCTTCTTGCTTTGCTGGATACGTTCCACGCACAGATCTGTAGTCTGTGTGGACGGGCAAATGCAAGGTTAAAAGAGGCCGCCAACCTCTTAAAAAAAAAAAAAAAAAGATTAATGTAAATAAGACTAAGGAAATTCCAGAGTAGCCCAAGCCTTAGAACTAAATGGGAAGGTGATAGAGGTCAACTCTTTCCAATAACTCGGAAGTAAAGTCACAGCAGACGGAGGAGCAAAGGAAGATGTTGGGAGCCGCATTGGGAAAGCTAATGCAGCATTTATTCAGCTTTACCCAATATGGCGAAATAGTAATATTTCAATGAAAACCAAAATCTGCATCTTCAATACAAACGTCAAGTCTGTCCTTCTATATGCCAGTGAAACTTGGAAAATGGATCAGCGTAGTACTTCTCAGCTCCAGGTGTTTGTAAACAGGTGTCTCAGACGTATAATGAGAGTGTTCTGGCCAAACACTATATCAAATGAACAGCTTTCGGAGGTAACAGGGCAACAAAAGATCAGCCTAGAAATCAGAAGACGGAAGTGGAGGTGGCTGGGTCACACTCTTCGGAAGACGGATGGTTCAATTGAAAAGAAGGCCCTGGAATGGAATCCTCAAGGGATATAAATAAAGGTGTTAATCTGCATGTCTTTTTCATAGTTGTTGGTGTGTGTTATTTTCATAATGCGTTCATTCTGAAGTAAACATAAAATACAAGAAAATACTTCCATTGATATATAAACAAAACAGTTCAGTATGTTTTAATTAAAAAAAATATTTTGAAACCTGTGAGCCTGTGAGTTGGTATTAATCTTCCTTAAAAACATGTGTTGTTTATTATTGAATAATAACAAATGATTCTCATTCTACTTATAACATGGGCTTTGTTAAATAATAAAAATACTAATTTCTTTATCCAACTTTTATTGTTTTTATTTGGTTATGGGCCCAGAAAATATTAAAAGAATGGATTTAAGAGTGAATGTTGAAAAACTAAGTAATTCTCAATCATGGAGAAGGTGGAAAAGGTTTTGAGACATCATGGAATTAGTGATCTGATTACTGGTGAAAGGACAAGGCCTGAAGAAACAGAGGAGCAGAAGCTTAAGGATTTCAAGAAAGGTGACACCTTAGCTCAGGTACTTATTGTAAATGCTCTAGAGGATTCACTTGTACAATTAACAGCTACTTTTGATAGTGCACAGGAAATGTGGCAGAAGCTGTTGAGTAAATATGAACAATCATCAAGTCAGAGACTAGATAGAACAATGGAAGTGTTCTTTACATCTAGTATAACTGATGGAGAAGATTTGATCAAATATATCTCAAGATTACAGTTAAACTTCAGAGAAGTGAATGATGAACTTAAAAAGCATGAAGCTTCAGAACTGCTAGAACTTGTGTTGATGTCAAGGATTATGAGTACACTACCTAAAGAATTCTTTGAGTTCAAGAGTGTGTGGGAAAGCATACCAGTGAAAGACAGAAGTGTTGATTTGCTAATAGAGAGAATTCGTCTGATTGAGTCCAGGCTACCTAGGTCTATGAATTCTGATAATGGACAAGCCTTACAGGTTAGTAGAAATAGCACAAGTTCATTCTCAGAAGGCAAAAGGCATTCTGTAAAGAAGAAAATAAAGTGTTTTATTTGTAAGGGACCACACTATGCTAGTCAGTGTCCAAAGAAATCAGAAAAACAATACAAGAACAAGATTGAGCCTAGAAAAGGTAACAGTGGTCCATTTTTGTGTTTTGTAGCAAAGGAGCACAAGAAAGACAACTTTATTGCAGACTCTGGAGCATCGCAGCATATGTGTTTCCGGAGGGACTTCTTTCACACATATCAGAGATTTACTTCACCAATTAACGTCACTGTGGGAAATGGTGATGATATTGAGGCAGTTGGAGAGGGAAGTATTCGAATAAGTGTGAATATTGGTAAGAACCGATACATCACAACTTTAGAGAATGTGTGGTACATTCCCGAGCTAGGAAGGAACCTGATGTCAGTCAGCACAACAGTAAAGAAAGGATTTAGTTTCAAAGTAACTAAAGAAAAATGTGTCTTCATGAAGAATAACGTTGCACAGCTGTATGGACATTGTGTAAATGGACTCTATGAAGTTGAAATGGTCTCATCAAAATAAGACACATGTGTTAAAAACTCTTAAAAGCAGGGGAATACATGTCAAGGTAGAAGATGAATTTTGTGAAGGTTGCGTACTAGGCAAGCAACACAGAGCTACATACCATTCTCGAACTGTAAAGACAACAATGGCAGGAGAAATAGTAAGTGGAGATCTCTGTGGTCCTATGGAAAACATTTCTCTAGGACAAGTCGCTACTGCCTGGTTTTCAAGGACTACTTTACTAAATTCAGAAGAGTATTTTTCATCAAAAATAAGACGGAGGTTAGAGACTGTATTGTGACATACTTGAATGAATGTCAAACTGCTGGACATGTGGTAAAAATTTTTATGAGTGTTGGTGGGACTGAGTTTAATAATTTTTCAGTGAAGAAATTGCTCGCTAAACGAGGCATCACTATGAGAACTGTTATGCCCTATACACCAGGAGAAAATGGTTCTATTGAACGTGAAATGTGCACGTTAGTTGAATCAGCAAGAAGCATGTTGTATTCAAAAAGATTGCCAAAGAGCTTATGGGCAGAGGCAATGAACACGGCGTGTCATGTGATCAATCAAACAGGACCAACAAGTACAGAAGGTACACCTTATGAACTTTGGTATGGAAAAGGACCAGCACCAATTGAACATTTTCGACCGTTTAATACAGAATGCTATGTGCATGTCCCAAAACAGAAACGGAAGAAATGGTCAGCAAAACCAGTTCCAGGAAAATTGGTTGGGTATTGCGATGAACGAGATGGCTTTCGAGTCTACAACGGTCACACAATAGTGGTTAGTAGAGATGTTGTCTTTAAACCTTATCAGAAAGGAGACCTTATTCTGCCTTAAGGAACCTTATTCTGCTCTGGCAGAGGGCATCACAGAAGATTGGGGTAAGACTGTTCCTGATGAAGACAAAGAACTTGACAAAAACCGTATCCATTCCTATCCTATGCGAAGACAAGAGCCAGCCAATCAATTATCAAGAGGAAAATGAAGAAACTGAACCTGATGAAATTGAATATTGTGAACAATCGGAAGAGGAAGATCGACCTGATGAAAATGAGTATTGTGAACAACCGGAAGAAGAAGATCGACCGGGAAGGCAAAGGCAACCACCTAGTTATCTTCAAGATTATGTTCTTGTAGCTGAAGCTGGACCAACATATAATGAGGCCGTTAGTAGTGAAGAGTGGTTTCATTGGCAGGCAGCTATGAATGATGAGATGGCATCTCTTCAGAAACACCAAGTTTATAAGCTGGTACCGTTACCCAAGAACAAGAAAGCAATTGGGGTAAGATGGGTTCTTACAAAGAAGAAAAACCCAGATCGATACAAAGCTAGGCTTGTTGCAAAGGGCTACGCTCAGAAAGAAGGAGTAGATTATTTTAGTACCTACAGTCCTGTAGCAAGATTCGATACTCTAAGGACAGTATTAAATATAGCAGCACAGGAAAGCATGTTTTTGAAACAGTTTGATGTAAAAACAGCATTTTTACATTCAAAGCTAGATGAAGAGGTTTATGTCGAGCAACCTGAAGGTTATAACGACAACTCCCGAAGAGTGTGGAAACTACAAAGTAGTTTATACGGCCTTAAGCAAAGTCCTAAGTGTTGGAATAAAAGACTATCTGAGTTCATGAAATCTCAAAATTTCAAACCGAGTACAGCAGATCCTTGTTTGTTCCTTCGTGAAGAAAATGGCAAAAAGATGTTCGTCATCATATATGTGGATGATGGACTCATATGTGGTACTAGAGAGAGACAAGTGGATGTATTTGTGCAGAACTTGAAACAAAACTTCCAAATCAAAGTATCGAAACCTGAAACTTACCTTGGAATTGAGATTGTTCAAACAAGTGATGGAATAGTTCTCAGCCAGAGGGCATACTAAGATCAAGTTCTAGAAAGGTATCGGATGTCGAACTGTAACGCAGTGTCAACACCATTTGACAAATCCGATGTTAACACAAATGCAAAGCCTCTATCAACAGAAGTGCCGTATCGTGAAGCTGTGGGCAGTTTGCTATATTTGACAAACACTCGCCCAGACATCTGCTATGCAGTTAGTATGGTGGCACAGCATGTGACTAGTCCAACCATCAAAGACTGGAACCAAGTCGAGAGAATCCTTCGTTACCTGCAAGGTTCTAAGGACTACGTACTACACTACACGAAGCGGAGCGATGAACCGAAGATCCTGAAATGTTACACCGATGCAGACTTCGCAGGCGATGAAAACAGCAGAAAGTCACGTTCAGGATGTCTATGTCTGTTTGCTGGCGGAGCCATTAGTTGGTTTTCAAAGAAACAAAATTGTATTTCACTATCAACTACTGAAGCGGAATATGTTGCTGCTAGTGAAGCTGTAGTGAAGCAATATGGCCTAAAGGCTTGTTAGAAGAAATCAGTAGTTCTTCGATCGAAGCAACTATGTACATTGACAATGATGGTGCAGTACAATTAGCACACAATCCTTCAACGCATGGAAGAACGAAGCACATCAGTGTTCGGTTCCACTTTGTTAGAGAGCACTTCAACAAAGGATGTTACAAAATGGAACATGTACCTGGAAGACTTCAGTTGGCAGATTTCTTGACGAAGAGTTTACCTTCTAGTCGACTGAAGGAACTTTTGAACCTCTCAGGTTTGAGGGCAAATTAAAAATAATATTTTGAAACCTGTGAGCCTGTGAGTTGGTATTAATGTTCCCTAAAAACATGTGTTGTTTATTATTGAATAATAATACTAATTTCTGTATCCAACTTTTATTTTATTCATATTTGCAGTTAGAAACGCACCGACTTGAAATACGTGAGCTTGACTAATAAAAAAGTTTACTTTATTGAAATTATTTCATTCTTTTTAGAGCGTTTGAAGTCGGTTGTATTTTTTCACAAAAAATAAATTATTTCATGATTTATAGTGACTGTATAATTTGTTATATATATTAATTGCTTGAGGTTTTTTGATAAGCTAAACTGTTTGAAACAATCAAAAGTGCCAAAGAACAATCATTATTTTAAAATTGCTTGAGTCACCTGTTCAGGTTACATAATCAATGGGTATAAAAATTTACATTTATAAATTTTCAAAACAAAGAGCTGTCCATTACATTAGGCCTAATGAAAAACTAAATGTCTTTCCTAAAGACATTGAAATGCCAGACATCATCGTTTCCTGCAATTGGTGTACTTCTAGGCGTGTATGAGTACTCGAATCTTCGAGCTTTTTGGTTGAGCTTTTCATTATTCGGCTCGGCTCGAGGCATTTTGAAAAAGCTCGAAGTTCGAGCCAAGCTTTTGATACTAAGTCAAAACTAAAAAAAAAACACTTAATTTGGATCGTAATTGAAAACAATTTTATCACAATTCTACGTTGTTCATGCATACGAGGTTTGATAAGCAAGAACCGTAGCTCAGTCAAGACGCAATGATTATCGATTGTAATTTTGAGGAGATAGGAAAGAGACAACCTCCCGAAGGTATCCTTGCCTTGATGTGGCGGTGGGGCTTGCGTGCTCTGACAACCTCGAGAGCTATTCCGGCGGTAGCGTAGCTACTGGTAGGGCCTCCCTTGCCGGACAGGTCTTCGTGAGGTAGGAGCCAGACAAAAAAGGGATACCCTGGTCCTCCAGGTTGGGGTTTGAGCGTTGGGTTGACAACCCGCCTTGTAAAAAAGCCTTGTTACGAATCACCAACAAAGAACAGCCTCGGAAACTGGACAGAACAAACGGTTGAAGACCCGGATTCGCCCAAAACATCTTTGATTTGGTACGTGGAATATAAGGACACTAGCTATACCAGGAGCAAGTGATATTTTAGCAGAAGAACTTGATAAGTACAACATGGATGTGGTAGCACTCCAGGAAATTCGATGGCCTCTTGCAGGAAGAATAAATACAAATAAGTACTTAATTTACTATAGCGGCTGCGTAGATAATAGATACTATGGTGGTGTAGGTTTTGCAATAAATAAGAAACTATCAGAAGCTGTGATACATTTTGAGGCAATAAACGAAAGGTTGTGCAATATTAGGTTAAGGGAAAAATTTTATAATATATCTCTAGTCAGTATATACGCACCTACCGAAGACTCAGAGGATGAGGATAAAGACCAATTTTACACCCTATTAGATGAAGTGGTGGGAAAGTTACCAATCTTTGATCTAAAGATCGTCTTGGGGGACGCAAATGCCAAAGTAGGGAGAGAACAAATTTGGAAACCAGCCATTGGGAATGAGAGCCTACACCAAGAATCAAATGATAATGGAGCCCGTCTGGCAAGTTTTGCACTTGCAAATGATTACAAAATTTCCAGTACAATGTTCCCCAGAAGAGACATACACAAGTACACTTGGACATCACCAAATGGCGTGACCAAAAACCAGATTGGTCATGTACTTGTAGATCAACGACATAAAAGTTGCATTACAGATGTAAAGAGTATCAGAGGAGCAGAATGTGGGACTGATCACTGTCTAATCCTAGCCAAGGTAAACCAAAGAATAGCTGTTGAAATGAGGAAGGAAGAAATACAAGAAAGACGAATAGACACCGAAAATCTTAAGGTTAAACCGATAGCAGATGAGTTTAGAATAAAACTAGAGAATAGGATTAAGATTCTAGAAGACTTAAATAAAGATGAAGATGTCAACAGTACCTGGAATGATTTTAAAGAAGCAGTCCTAGATTCGTGGTTTGATCGAGAATGTGAGCAAATGTTGGAAGAAAGAATTAGGAGGAAAAATGTATGGATGAAAAGCAACAATGAAGAAGACAGGGTGATGTACAACCAGTCAAATAAGGAGACAAATAAATTCCTGAGGAGGAAAAAGCGACAGTTTATTAATAGTTTAATAGATAAGGCTGAAGAAGAAAACACAGCAAACAATGCAAAAGATTTTTACAGGAAAGTAAGATTTTTTAAAAAAGGATTCACCCCTCGTACATATGGAGTAAAGAATAAGGAGGGACAACTACTAACTGAAAGTGTCAAGGTACTTGAAAGGTGGCGCGAATATTTTGAGGAACTGCTGAATGTTGATGAAATCACCCCGACAGAAGAAGAAAATCAAAGCAATGCGGTCATTTACTTTTATGTTGAACCCTTTATCGACACACCAACAAAAGAAGAAGTACAATATACAATTAAGTACCTGAAAAATGACAAAGAAATGAAGAGATGAAATTACAGCAGATATATTAAAGAGAGGAGGAAACATAATAGCAGAAAAGCTGTGGAATTTAATTTCAAAAATATGGGAACAAGAAGAAATGCCAATGGAGTGGCAGGAAGCAGTCATTATCCCTATTCATAAAAAGGGTGAGCAAGAAGTTTGTGATAACTATAGGGGAATCTCAATGCTTAGTATCCCATATAAAGTTATCTCAAAAATTATTTTAAACCGTCTAGAACAATACTCACACGAGTTGATAGGTGAGCATCAAGCGGGGTTTATGAAGAGTAGATCGAAAACTGACCAAATATTTATCTTAAAAGAAATAGTAGCCAATTATTGGGAGTTCAATAAAGAATTGTATGCCTTATTTATTGACTTTCACAAGGCTTACGACAGCATAAGAAGGGACAAATTGTGGGCACAGCTAAGAAAATTCGGCATACCGAATAAAATTATAGCCTTAATTAAAATGAGTATTTTGGGATATAAATGTTCAGTTAGAATTGATGGCCACAACTGCAACCCCTTTGAAGTAAACTCTGGTGTCAGACAAGGAGGTGGGCTATCACCGATCCTATTTAATTTTGCCATTGAAGAAGCTCTACAGAAGGTGGCAGAGAAGAACATAGGAGTGAAAATAGGAACCAAAATAAACATCTTAGCCTTTCCAGATGATGTGGTTATAGTCACAGAAAAACTAGAAGATCTGAAGGCCTTAACCGAAGTATTTATGAAAGAAACAGAAAAAGTAGGCCTAAAAACAAACGATTCAAAAACTAAGTACATGCACTTTTCAAGAAACCTGGATAATACTGAAGAACCAATAGAAATTGATGGCCATACATTTGAAAAAGTCAACAGTTATAAATACCTAGGAGTAATTATATCTAATCAAAATACTGATGAACTAGAAATCCACAGCCTAATAAATTCAGCAAATAAATGTTTTCATGCTTGCAATAAATTACTTTCATCTAAATCTTTTTCCCGTAAAACAAAAATCAGGCTGTACAAAACAATAATTTGCCCAGTTCTCCTATATGGATCAGAAACCTGGAAATTAAATAAAAGAGATGAAAAGAAAATAATAGTATTCGAAAATAAAATTGTAAGGAAGATTTTTGGACCTATATTTGAGCAAGGAGAATGGAGAATAAGACACAATAGGGAATTAAGGCAACTGTATAATAGCACAGATGTAATTGGAGAAATCAAGTGCCGAAGAATCAGATGAGCTGGTCATATATTAAGAAGAGGTGAAGATTGTAGACTGGGAAGAGTTTTAAAGGGAAACACTACAGGAAGGCGACCTGGGGAAGACCTAAGCAGAGGTGGTGGAAGCAAGTGCAAGAAGATTTGGAGAGAATTTGGGCAACGGAGGATGATGCGAAAGACCGGTTAACTTGGCGAAGATTTGTTGGTGCGGCCAAATGTCACCTCCGATATAAATGGCCCTGGGAGTAAGTAAGTAAGGAAAGAGACAAACTACCACCTATCGCGTTGTCTTTCTAACACAGCTATTCGTATCGTAATATACAACGCAGTGCGAGTGCGTGATTGGCTCGTCGCTATGACGACACACGGTTGCCGTTACAACCTACAGTGCGCACTGAGCACTCAGGACTACAAACATGTCCTGCTGAGCACTGCCCCTTGTGTGGGAGGGGAGATTATACCAACAAACTATTTCAGGAATTCTATTTTGGGACGGATGAAAGATAAGGAAGAAAAAAAGTGGTCACGTGTGCAAATGTAGTGGACGACACAGGCTGTGAACGAGTATCGTAGTGTCGGTGTTTCTTGTTTGTTTACTTTTTCAGATTCCTTATCAAACGCCCCTATCTGCTATCTCTCTTTCTCTCTCTCTCTTTCTCTCTAACGGCTGACAACGAACTGCACTCACGGTCAAAGGAATTTACAAGGGTTGGAAGGGTAGCCCGCCTAAGCCATATGGAACTGCACTCACGGTCAAAAATCTGTCTTTCACGGCTGAACGCTTCGCTAGCCCCTTATAGTCATCTGTTTATTCCGTCCTCTGTCTTACTTTATCCAATACTTTATTTAATACACGTTTTAGTGTCTGTCCCAATAAATACAACAATAAATAACCTAACCTAACCTAACCTAACCTAACCTTTACAAAAGAAGCTTCATTATAATAAGAATATAGCCTATCATGTTATCGTAAATACTATGCTAGAATTTTCTGTGCACATATATATGTGTATTTTTTACAATGTCAGTAGTAAGTTTATTTTTTTACGTTTAGACTTTTTTTAACACACTCACTCCCGTGTGGAGAGAAGCCATACATACAGAGGAGTGTGCCGGCTGGGACTGAACTTGTTAATGAAAACTTTTCAATATATTTCAACTAATTTAATAAGTTTTAATTAATTCAATCATGGTGTTGCACAATGTGATATAGGCTAATTAAAAACTGACCGTGAGTGCAGTTCCGGTACCCCCAGAAAGGCTCAAAGTGACCGTGAGTGCAGTTCCGTAGTTGGATTAGGACCAGGGACTGACCGTGAGTGCAGTTCCAGCCCTCCCTCTCTAACAATGTACTGATTAAACAGATTGTGGTTGACCACTTTTCTACTTATAAGTTTCTCTGCGGTTATTTTAGTTCAATCAATCCCATAACCTATCTAATGTTTATCAAAATAATTAATTAATCTGTTTTGTATTTTATTTCCTTTAAACCAACCCCTATTTACCATCTGTATTTATAGAATAAAATGTTTGTTTATAAAGTTTGACTGGCCACACAATTTTGTACCTATTTTATTTTGTATAAAGTAACAGTTACTTTGATGATTATATAAGGTATTATAATTACAAATGCCAATGTCCCCACACTATCACGACGTTGCTCGGTTTGAGGTACGGAGGGTGCACACTATACTTCAAATGTTAAATTACAGGGCACAATACTAGCAAAGTATGACAAGTCATATAATTTTAAATCTTACGAACAGGAGAAAATATTTATTTGAAAACGCTTTACCAATGGTAATTTAAGGAGCCTTGTTTTTTTTTAAAG
The DNA here is from genome assembly GCF_028750875.1 of Macrosteles quadrilineatus. Taxonomy (NCBI): domain Eukaryota; kingdom Metazoa; phylum Arthropoda; class Insecta; order Hemiptera; family Cicadellidae; genus Macrosteles; species Macrosteles quadrilineatus. The sequence continues at coordinate 12,852 of NW_026542968.1, read as the reverse complement.
TATGTGCAAATACTCAGAATATATTGGAACAATTGTGCTTTTTTAGTATGAAACCTGGACATAACTAATAATTCAACTAGTAAAATTATAACAACCCTTAGATAACTAGTTTTTATACCGTAATTTTAGGAATCTATAACAGCAAGATGTAAGGTCCATCCCAAATAGTTACTAAAAATTAAGCGATTTTCCAACAGATTGGCTGGACTATTAGTGATTTCTTATAATATAGTTCATAATTTCATGACAATGTCATTTTATTGGAACTACAGAATAATTAATCCTGACGAATTGGAACTCCTATTAGTACGAGTTGTTTAATTTTTATAGTCTTGTATTAAAATCGTAAAGTATTTTACAGGCCTTAGACACGATTTAAAAGACGTCCTATGGTTTAAATAGAAATGTAACCAATTCATCATTTTAACTTAAGCTTTATCAATCTAATCATTTAGTTTGTGGCTTGAAAAATAAATTTTTACAAGTCTCTATATCATTTTAAACAAGTCATATATTTTATTTCATATGCTGATAAAAACAACACAAAATAAAAATAGTTTGTAGAGTAAAGAATTATTTTGTTGTTATGATTGATGGTTTGGTAATGTAACACTATTATTATTATCACCCATAAGCTTTAAACAAATTTCGTGCACTTTTAGTATCCACAACAAATGCAATTTTTTATAAAATAGAAAATTGGTTTTTACCTAAAAAAAATTAATTGACAGTACATTATATTAATAAGTTACCTTCTTGTTCTTCAAACTCCAACCCTTCAAAAATTGCAGACAGCCGCTTCACCCACCATGCTAAACAATGAATTCAATTTAAGCATTGATGAATTTGTTACAGCAAAGTGGTTAGTAATAATTTATGAAAACTTCTATATTATTATTTCATTCGTTTGCCTCAGTCCTTTATAAACATTTACAGATTTTAACGAAATAAAATCATAATTTGACAACATTATTAAAAATTAATCAAACAGCTAGACATTAAAATGGTATTGAAAGGTATATTATTTAGAACCATTTGGAGGGGGTGCTGTAATGCCCAGTCATGGAAGATAATAGCTGAGATATTAATTGTTTAGTTGCAACATAAGGCAAAGCTAGACAGGGTGCAACTCATTAAAACTATTCTTATAAACTAAACAGATGCTATTTCAGTTGTTTGTCATCCGATCTTTTAGCAAATTACCCATAATAGGGAATACAGTAAGCTATTCCCGTAGGCTTCATAGTATAAAAATTCCCATGTTATTCTTACGGAGGATAAATAAACTGTTGTAGTTTGCTTGTTTATGGATATATTCAACTCTATTTGGCAATGTTGTTTATGTCATTTTAAGCTATCAACATTTAAAATAAAAACACTTTAACAGCAAACTTATAAAAGTTATAACAATATAAACGGTCGCCATTTTGAAATTTCATATTGCACCAAATCTTTTTTCCTAAAATAAATCTCTTTCTCTATAATATACATAGCGGGAATGTTGCACGACGTCCAAGAGCCACGACATCTAAAGATATTATTCAGTGCCACGACGGCCAAAACATAATTTTTGAGTTGTTGCACGACGTCCAATATAAATTATTTGACTGTTGCACGACGTCCAAGTGCCATGACGTCAAAAAGTACAATAACTGCCAAAAATATAGTCTTTCTACAAGCTTTGGACGTCATGAAATTGGACGTCTTGAAACAGCGCACTATATAATTGTAAAAAAGTATCATTTTCACCACGTCCAAAGCCTCTGCCAGTTGCACGACGTCCAAGTGTCACGACGTCCAATAAATATTTGACTGTTGCACGACGTCCAAATGCCACGACGTCCAAAGTGCCTGCACACTGTGAACACTGTTTGCCGACCTCAGTGCATACAGTTTGCATTGCAATTATTGAAGGCAACTAGGCCTAGTCCAACATTTTCGATTAATGTTTAAATTATTCAATATTCAATGGTTCTAATTGAACTAATTATTGCATTAGCAAATTTTTTTACAGGTAAAATAAATACTATGTCACCGTAAAATGGAATGATAGCATTGATTTCTACAAAATAGAGCTACGTCGTAGAAACGAAATAAATAAATGACTACACTATTTCACAATACTGTACAATCAATAAATCACTAGCCCAAAAGTAAACATGTTAGGTTTAATGTGAGTTGTAGTAGAATTCTAAGTACTGCAGTAGAATAGAGATTAATTATCGTACAATATCAATTGGTAGCAAATTTAAATCTATGCACAGTTTTATTACAGCTGTAAGACATCCCATTTAAGCACCGGTATTGAGGCGTATTCTAAAGGCTTTTTTCTATGATAAAAGTGGACTGTATATGGGTTATTAATTTAATCTTGATAACAACAGAAAATAATTATGGACTTTTGGTAAAATTTTTAATACTGAAATATAGTTATGTTACCACTATGACGTTCTAAAAGTCTTGAAAGAAGATCTGGTCGAATGTTGTCTAGTCGAAAAGATATGTTTGATGAATGTCCAAATGTTCTCACAGTACACATAATTTAGAGTCAAATTAAAAAAGGGTTTATTAAATGCACACAAAAGGAATAGGTAAATGAAACAAGTCAAAATAAAAGGAGAGAGAAATGAACGATGTTACACAAAGAAACGATGTTACGATAGACAAAATTGCACTTTTTGAACCAGAATGTTTACAATTTTCAAATTTGTATTTTTTGTATTGTTGTTGACATGTGGGGATTATTTTAATATGCTCTCTCTCTCACACACATATGGTCAGCTGGCCTTTTAAATACTGAACAGGTATCATTGAAATTGTATAACTTCCATTGGACAGAAATGAGATAAGTAGATATTGATACACAGATATATTAATTTTCAAACACTTATAATAATATGATGAATTCAAAAAAAAAGGTTTATCCGTCATATGTGCTAAAGATTATGTGAACTATCACTTTGAACTTTGTAAGCTATAATGGTGTTACTACTATGGTTAACAATTTTTACCTGTGAAACATTTATTTTTTAAATCTAAAAGAAGAGTACAAACCTTGCTCTATTAGTTCATACGAAAAATAATTTCACTATTTTATGAAATCAATGTTTGACAACAAATGGTTGAAACAGATCTTCAGAGAGTGTCTCCAGATGATGCAGTAATAAATACCCCCACTGCAGCAAACCTGCAGACTAAGCGAATTTCCATTTGCCTGATTGGATTTACACTCAAATTTCTCCTTAAAAATATCAAATTTATTTCCTATTTAAATAACATTTGTTTAACGCCTGCAACAGGGAGGGTAAAAAGGTGTTTCTTTTTGTAAAATGTAATAGTTTAGTACGAAATAAATGCATTTTCCAAATTTGATCAAAATATGTTCATAAACAAGTAAACTACAACGGTTTACTTATTCTCCGTAAGAATAACATGGGAATTTTAAATGTACAGATTTTTGGAATTTTCTCCGTAACCATTAGGCGTATAACAACGCTTCAATATACTACATTATTTGTTTTTTTGAGCTCTACAAAATGGTTTGGAAAGAAATTGCTAAATTGAAATTTTTTAAGGTCAAAAATGGGAAAACCCAATTTTTATCCCATAAAACCCCCCATAAACCCCTGTTCCCATAGTCCGATCATGCTGGTTCGCAAACTCGTTTGAATAAACGTAGGTTTACACGTTTGTTCCAAATTTAATCGAAATCGGAAAATCTTTGCCCGAGTTATCGTGCTAACGGACACATGAACTTTTGAGAAAACTAAAAGTCACATCTCCATAAACCATATACTAAAAATGTTCGTCATTACGACAAACCTTGCGCAAAACTATCCATTATTTCATAAATTGCCCTTTAAGGTTGTAATTCATTTCTAAAGGGAACTTTCGATATATCTAATGTTAAATATACCTTATTTGTACTTATTTGAATGTTTTCTTTCAAGTTATCACCTGTTTAAATCAGGTGTGATTATTTGTTTGTATTACTGTATTCTGTATCGTTTATTTCAGCTTAACTTAACCAATCAATAGTTTTAATAATACTTATGAAGTAAAACGGGGTGGTGAGCCCTGTGGGTAACAGCTAGTTTAAATAACATATTAGGTTTAATGAGTACCTACTCAGCAGTAGGTTTGCTGCTACAAGGAAACTATTAAAATGTAATTTTTAGTAAAATATTAATAGCTTAGTATAAAATAAATACATTTGCAAAGTTTGATCAAAATATATCCATAAACAAGCAAATATAGGCTAAAGCGAATAGCATATAGGACTTTAATTTTTTTTTATCATCCCTAAAAGAAAAATAATCTGTATAACCAATCTGGCACACACTCTCTCCCGTAAGCTTGTCCACAACCCTTAGCATGGGACATGGATTGGATAAGCAGTGAGAGTAACTTTCATAATGTATTGGAAAGACAAAAAAATGCAATAACTTAATCTTAAATCAATTAATCAAATTAATCTAAAATTATGAGAAACAATATCATAGTTTGTTTCGATACCAACCATAATTCACCTATTAAAGGGATGAAATTCATTTAAGTTGCGGTATGCATTCAGATCAATGGCAAAAATCCATTTAAGCTTTAACCTACAAACACAATAAAAAATAACATGAAACAAAAACTATGAAGGGAAGTAAAATAAGGTGAAGGGTTCTGAAATAGAGACGAAACAAGCAAATGATTTACTTCGGGTATACCTATAATGAGCTACAGCCTAAAAGAAGCATCCATAGTAAATTTTATTTTCAATACTTATACAAGGCTGTACATTTGCAATCACTGCAAGACATAATCTCAATCTCTCACGAACGGAGTGGAAAGTTTACCTCATTGTCTCAAAATATGGTAGATTGAGATTAGCTGATAAAAGGATCCAGATTTTATAGTAAGAGGTTAGATCGAAGATCGCAAGAACTCTGCATTGGGATTGGTTCAAAATGACGTCATCTGAATTTCGTGCGGTCAGATAACCTTAGGCCTAATCTACAACTTAGTGAAACATTATTTTTGGTATTAAAGCCATTTTTCATTTGGGACACAGATGAATTTTTCTTTTGCTTTCCTTATTTGTTGTGCTCTTGGTCTTTAATGTTTACCTGGTTTTTAATGAGTTATTTGTTACAAAAAAATGAAGAAAATTTATTGAATTATTGACTAAGTATTTGATTTGATAATTCGAAATAGTATCAACATATTTTTCCACCTTTTCCCATATAAGAAGGCGTCCAAACACCACCAAATAGGTAAAGGTACTTGATATGTACATTCCAAAACTACTGGCTATAAGTGGTTCATAAAAATCTGTTCTTATTTATTATTGTTTATATGATGATTAGTTACATAATATAATTGTGATTAAATAAAGTAAAATTGAGTTACTACATTTAAATGTTACATTATTAAAATATCTAACAAATGGCGACGAGAATAATGGAAGAAATAGAAAATATAGCAGAAGATGTAAATAAATTCAAGAAATTGAAATTATTGCGAAGAACAGTCAAGTTCCAGCTTGGAAATGTAAAGAAGTATGTGGATATAGGAACATTTTCCGTCAATGACATCAAAACTAGACTTGACTTGTTAGCTGAGATTAAATCAAAGTATGACCTAATTCAAGACAAGATCGACTTCTACACAGAAGAAGAAAATTTAGAACAAGAGTTGACTTACAGAGAAAGTATTGAATACATGATAATTGATACGAAAACCAGATTAATGGATGCCCAAATGATTCATACGCCAAGTATACGGCATAACTCTATTCCTAATCAAAGTCATTGTTTCAATGCAAATCTACATACTGATACACCGATTCCAATCCTTCCTACTTCAAATTTGAGCTTTACTCCTTATGATGAAAGGGAAAACTTTTCTAATTTTGCCAGAAGACTGGAGGTCTTTATGACTTTGAAAGGTATCAATGATTCTTAATTGAAGACTTTTACACTTTTACATGCATTGACACCTCTTCTACATAAAAAACTATACGACCTATGTACACCAGACAATCCTATGAATAAAGAGTATGAAGAGCTTGTAACCTTACTTGACAACTTCCTCGATCCTAAGAAAAGTATTTTGGCTTTACAACACACATTTATAAGTCGAATACAGGTGATGGATAATCAATTTCAAACTTTACTACAGAACTAAAAAGGCTATCAACAAACTGCAAATTTAATTGCGAAGCTTGTATGCTATTACGACTACAGACTTCATTAAGTCCACTGTAAATTATACAATGTTGCTGTTTATGACAAATATGTGTGTGACATATTTGTAGCTTTTCATAGCTGTATTACTGATGTAATACAGCTACTACGATGGAACTTTCAAAACAGGAGTGGAACTCATAAGAGTGGAAACTTAGACATAAATCAAGTAAAGTCTAATCGACAGATTCACGGATCCAGACCAAAATTAAACATCCAAGGATCTTATACAAATAGTAAATTTCGTGTAACAGATTTTGAGTCACTGAAAGGGAAATGCTACCGATGTGGGAATGTAAACCATAGAGCGAATGTTTGTCCAATGATTGATGAAACCTGTAACACTTGTGGAAAGATCGGACATATTTCAAGAGTATGCCTTAGTAAATCTAAAATCAGTAAAAGACAAGTTCATTACACTGAAAATAATGACATTTCTGAAGAAAACATTCATGAAATAAATTTACTGTCTGGCAAAAAGAAGGATGACAAATTTCACATTGATATAAAAGTGGAGGGTAAAATTGTAACATTTGTGAGTTGGATACTGGAGCATCGCTTACATCAATTTCTTACGAAGATTACAAAAGATCATTACCCTCCAAAAGTCTTTACAAGACTGGTGTAGAGCTGCGCACCTACACAGGGGAGATCATAAAACCTAAGGGAGTAACGTATGTACAAAACGATTATAAGGGACAGTGTTTCATGGGAAAAATGTTTGTCATTAATCAAAACGTCAACAAGATTTTTGGACGAGAATGGATGAGAGAAATAAAACTGGACTGGGGAGAAATAAAATCTATAAACATGAAGGAAACAAGGAAACCGGAGCTGGATTCATTACTTGCGAAATATAAAGATTTGTTAGACAAAAACATATGATGTATTCCAAACTTTAAAGCAAAATTAAACTTGAAGGACAACTCAAGCCCTATATATATAAAAGCCAGACAGGTTCCATATGCAATCAAAACAAAAGTTGAAAATGAACTCAGCCGTCTGGAAAACCAAAAGATTATCACCAAGGTGGATAACTCAGAATGGGGAACACCTATTGTGCCTGTCATAAAACCCAATGGTGACATTCGTATCTGCGCTGATTTCAAGGTTACTCTGAACAAAGTGGTGGAAGATGAGAAGTACCCGATTCCGAGGATTGAAGACATTTTTTCTGCAATGAGTGGAGGTAAATACTTTTGTTCTCTTGATATAAGCAATGCTTATTTACATATGCAAATGGACGAAGACAGTAGCAAAATGCAAACTCTAAGTACTCATAAGGGGTTGTTCAAAGTAAATAGACTGATGTTTGGGGTCAAGGTTGCTCCTTCCCTGTGGCAAAAAATCATGGATTCTTTACTACAAGGTATGGATGGAGTGCAATGTTTTTTTGACGATATTTTAGTACAAGGATCAACTTACGAGGAAACTCTTCAGAGATTAGAAAAAGTCCTCAATGTTCTACAGAAGCACAACTTACATTTAAATAGAGACAAATGTAAGTTTTTTGAAAGAAGTATCAAATACCTCGGACACATATTGATGAAATAGGCCTTCGTTTCGTTTCGTTCCGTTTCGTTTCGTTGTTGTCATGGAAGCCAAAGGCCCTCCTGACTGCAAACCTGGTACCTATCCTTGCGGACATACCCGGGCCCCATGATGTAGGCAAGAACAAAGTGCACCGACCTGTGACACACCATGGGAGGATGACTTAAGGTCATCAGGCTCACCGGCTGCCGAAGCACACCCTTCGGAGAGAGGGTTGCCCCTCAATCCTAACCAGGGATACCGGCTACTTGTTTAAGCGTCACCCACCTGGGTTCCCCCCAGGTACAAAACCTAGAAGGACCATAGTGGAATGCCCTGACGCATTTAGTGCAAGCAACACCGGGACCTATCTAATCCCTGACAGGCCAAAACCCGCCATCAAAGCCAGGAGGAAGGGGACCGCCAGCGAACTGACGGGGGAACCCCAACCCCCCATTTCCACCACTACCCGATCGAGGCCAACCCATATTACAACTGCATGATGAAATAGGCCTACACAAAAGTCCTGAGAAAACTATAGCAATTCAAAATGCTAGAAGGCCTACGAATGTAAGTGAATTAAACATGTTTTTAGGCTTGGCCACTTACTACAGCAAGTTCATACAAAATTACTCAACAAAAATATATCCTTTGACAAGGTTACTTACGAAAAATGTTAAGTTCAACTGGAGCTCTGATTGTGAAAATAGTTTTCAAAAAGTCAAAGAGGAAATAACAAGTGAACAAATTTTGACTCGTTTTGACCCCAATCTGACGGTTACCCTCGCAACGGATGCATCACCTGTTGGACTCGGAGCAGTACTTTCTCACAGACTAGAAAATGGTACAGAAAAACCGATTGCATTTGCTTCACGCACTCTGACAAAAAGTGAAGTAAAATACAGCCAGATTGATAAAGAGGCAGCAGCTATTTATTTTGGTCTGAAGAAATTCTTTCCATACATTTATGGACGCAAGTTTGTATTGATAACTGATCATAAGCCTCTTGTGTCCATATTCGATCCTCAAAAGACACTACCTACTATGGCAGCGACTAGAATCTTCAACTACTCCCATTTCCTTTCAGGGTTTGACTATAAAGTTGAATTTAGAGGAACAGAAAGACACGGAAACGCAGATTTTTTTTCAAGATTTCCAGATGAAAAGTCACTACCAAACTCAATGGATGATTATTCTGTTTTTCAAATCAACCAGTTGGAAACACTACCAGTAACAAAAAAACAGATTGCAGATGAATCACAGAAGGAAGAAATCCTTAAAACTATTATTCAATATTTGGTAGAAGGGAAAAGTCTTGAGAGTCTTGGATACAATGATTATGAGTTTACATTACAAGGTGGATGCTTATTCAAAGGTAATAGAGTTGTTGTTCCACAAAATTTAAAATCAAAAGTACTTACAAAACTACATTTTGGACACTTGGGAATAGTTAAAATGAAGGCTTTAGCAAGACGCTACTGCTATTGGCAAGGTATCGATCATGATATTGAACATCTGGCTAAGACATGTAGACAATGTTGTCTAAAACAAAATAAACCACCCCAAACGACTCCTCACCCATGGCAAACCCCTGATGGTCCGTGGCAAAGAATACATATTGATTTTGCTGGACCTTGTTTTGGAAACAATTATTTTTTTATTATGGTTGATGCTTACACAAAATGGGTTGAGGTATTTCAAACAAAAAATACTTCATCTGATTGGTGTGTCAAGAAATTAGGACAATTGTTTTCAACGTTCGGAATTCCATTTACTTTAGTGTCTGATAAAGGCAGACAATTTTGTGGACATACTTTTGAAACATTTTTGAAAAACTATGATGTGTTACACAAAACAAGCGCTCCATTCCATCCTTCGTCCAACGGCCAAGCAGAGAGGTTTGTCCAAACCATAAAGAAGGGTCTACTAGCAATGAAAGATGAAGGAGGGGATATGGACATAAAGTTATAACGATTCTTAATGCAATTGAGACAAGCAAGAAACTCTACTGGGTCAAACTCTTATTTTCTAATGTTTCAAAGAAATGTGAGCACAAGATTAGATTTAATGACAACAAACCCCAACAAACATCTTCGAACAATGACTTCAAATGTGCAAAGGTAGTGTGGGAATTTAAAAAAGGGGAGAGAGTTCAAGCATACGACTTCAGACATAGTAAATACCCCCGCCACAGCAAACCTGCAGACTAAGCGAATTTCCATTTGACTGATTGGATTTACACTGAAATGTCTACTTAAAAATATAACATTTATTCCCGATTTAAATAGAATTAGTTTAACAAGTACTTAGGTTTGCTGCATCAGGGAGGGTAAAACCTTTTTTTTTATGTTAATAGTTAGTAAGAAATAAAAACATTTTCCAAATTTGATCAAAATATGTTCATAAACAAGCTACAACAGTTTACTTATTCTCCATAAGAATAACATGGGAATTTTAAATTTACAATTTTTTCGGAATTTAGGCGCATAATAACGCTTAAATATACTAAATTATTTGTTTTTTTAAGCTCTACAAAATGGTTTGGAAATAAATTGCTAAATTTTATGTTTTTTGGGTCAAAAATGGGAGAAACCTATTTTTACCCCGTAAAACCCGCCGTAAACCCCCGTTCCCATGGTCCGATCATGCTGGATCGCGAACTCGTTTGAATAAACGTAGGTTTACACGTTTGTACCAAATTTCATCAAAATCGGATCATTTTTGCTCGAGTTATCGTGCTAACGGACACACATATATATATATATATATATATATATATATGAATTTGAACGGATGGTGTTTTTGGCCTCTAGGCACCTCAAAATGAAAAAAAAATCGGTCCCCCGTCCAGGTCTTACCATGAGTACTACGGTAATAGCTTATTCCCTATATGGGAAATTCGCTAAAACAAGTGGATGTTTGGTTATTTTAAAAGAAAGGAAGGTAAATTAATTTATGTTGTGAAAATGGATGATGGATCTACATGTTATCGACCAAATTCAAGGGGGAGGATTGATATGTACATTCCAAAACTACTGGCTATAAGTGGTTTATAAACATCTGTTATTATTTATTATTGTTTATATGATGATTAGTTACATAATAGAATTGTGATTAAATAAAGTAAAATTGAGTTACTACATTTAAATTTTACATTATTAAAATATCTAACAGTACTGTAGCAAAATGTGTATTTATAAAAAGAAATAAAAAATAAGAATACGAAACGGAACACACAAATTTAAAGTGTGTAACACAAAAAACCTACGCTACAATAAATTAACAGCATGTTTTATGGTACATAATATTCAGTTTAAATTTGTTCTAATGATGTATTTGGATTGCTGAATCCAAGGCTTTAAAGGATATGGTTTCGTAAAAAATATACTTATACAAGGTTTAACCTATTGACAATGTAAATTTATGAAAATGTAAGAATACTTAATAAGATGAAAGCTGATCTACAAGACCTAGTAATCCGTACATCCTTCTTCATGAGTACAAAGATGTGATCTGTTGTAAAGTAGTTATGTCAATTGTCTAGTGTTTAATTTTTAAGGCAGTAATATTTTTTTACAGCGTGCTTGAAATTTATATTTCGGTGATTTTTTTATTGACTGAGAAAGCAATCCAAGCTTTTTAAAATGTTTTTTTTATAAGTTAATGTGACATGTTGTCATAACTAGCCCATTGACACCCAGATGATAACTTAATCATTTGTTTTGTTTAGAGGGATCCCAAAAACACTTAAATAGATAGGTCATTAATAAATAAGTCACTCATTCTCTTTTCTGAATCTCACGTTTTACTTCCAACTGTAATAATACAGTTGCTATACTTACCAATGGCAATAATAATAAATCAATGGTTGTAAATAACTATATAGAAATTGCAGTGTAACCGGATTGAGATATGATAATAATTTATTTTGAGAAAAGCTTGGTACCAACTTCTATGCTGTTACTTATACTATTTCTATTTTAAACACCGGATATATGTATTAACTAGGCCTATTACTATTGCTACTTAACTCAGGATATTGTACTCAAATATACTCAGTTTGTCATAATCCTTTATCGCATAAATCAAATAAATGTTAGGTTACTGATTAAATGAACGTAATAATGAGTATAGCATTACACATAGTATTAATAAGTCAACCCTATGTATGCCATTATTATCCAAATGCTGAATTTGTGTGTCACACGCTTAATGTTTACATCTGTTACGTTAAGCAAAAGGTTTTATACGAAAAGCTAGTTTAGAATGTTAGCGTCGGCTGCTAGACTTTTTAAAATTTTAAACTTAATTTCTAAAGAACGGAGACCCTAAACTAAAATTATGGCTTCGACATTCCCTAGTTGTCAAAATTATCTTTCTTTCAACACAAAAATCATGAAAATCCGTCAAGTGGTTAATTCAGAATCGTGAAATAAAAACCCCGGTCACGTTTTAATATTATAGATGATATTATGATGATGATAAGGCTTCATGACTTCATTACTAGGCACGCAATATACGCTCCTTCTAGTATTGCGGGTCTGCGAAATTCACCGTATGCAGGAGCTTGGACGTCGTGCAACAGCGCTGAGCTATATTGGACGTCGTGCAACAGCCAAATATTTATTGGACATCGTGGCACTTGGACGTCGTGCAACTGGCAGCGGCTTTGGACGTCGTGCAAATGATACCATTTTACAATCCTATAGTGCGCTGTTTCACGACGTCCAATCTCATGACGTCCAAAGCTTGTAGAAAGACTATATTTTTTGCAGTTACTTTACTTTTGGACTTCGTGGCACTTGGACGTCGTACAACAGAAAAATATTTTATATTGGACGTCGTGCAACAGCTGAAAAAATATTCTTTGGACGTCGTGGCACTAAATAATATTATTGGACATCGTGGCACTTGGACGTCGTGCAATGCATCCCAAAAATATAGTCTTTCTACAAGCTTTGGACGTCGTGGCACTTGGACGTCGTGAAACAACGCACTATAGAGGACTGTAAAAAAGTAACATTTGCACGACATCCAAAGTCGCTTTCAGTTGCACGACGTCCAAGTGCCACGACGTCCAATAAATATT
>NW_026542967.1:0-83777 GCF_028750875.1 Macrosteles quadrilineatus | reverse complement strand
CAAGGGTGTACAAGTTTGTACAAGTGTGTACAAGGTTGTACAATTGTGTACAAGGCTGTACAAGTGTGTACAAGGTTGTACAATTTTGTACAAGGCTGTACAAGTGTGTACAAGGTTGTACAAGTGTGTACAAGGCTGTACAATTGTGTACAAGGTTGTACAAGTGTGTACAAGGTTGTACAAGTGTGTACAAGGTTGTACAATTGTGTACAAGGCTGTACAAGTGTGTACAAGGTTGTACAAGTGTGTACAAGGTTGTACAAGTGTGTACAAGGTTGTACAATTGTGTACAAGGTTGTACAAGTGTGTACAAGGTTGTACAAGTGTGTACAAGGGTGTACAAGTGTGTACAAGGTTGTACAAGTGTGTACAAGCTTTTACAAGTGTGTACAAGGGTGTACAAGTGTGTACAAGTTTGTACAAGTTTGTACAAGGTTGTACAAGTGTGTACAAGGTTATACAATTGTGTACAAGGTTGTACAAGTGTGTACAAGGTTGTACAAGTGTGTACAAGCTTTTACAAGTGTGTACAAGGGTGTACAAGTGTGTACAAGTTTGTACAAGTTTGTACAAGGTTGTACAAGTGTGTACAAGGTTGTACAAGTGTGTACAAGGTTGTACAAGTGTGTACAAGGTTGTACAAGTGTGTACAAGTTTTTAAATTGTGTACATGGGTGTACAATTGTGTACAAGGCTGTACAAGTGTGTACAAGGTTGTACAAGTGTGTACAAGGTTGTAACAGGGGGTACAAGGTTGTACAAGTGTGTACAAGGTTGTACAAGTGTGTACAAGGGTGTACAGGTTTGTACAATGTTGTACAAGTGTACAAGTTTGTACAAGGTTGTACAAGTGTGTACAAGGGTGTACAAGTGTGTACAAGCTTGTACAAGTTTGTACAAGGGTGTACAGGTTTGTACAAGGTTGTACAAGTGTGTACAAGGGTGTACAAATGTGTACAAGGATGAAAAGGTTGTACAAGTTTGTACAAGTTTGTACAAGGTTGTACAAGTGTGTACAAGGTTGTACAAGTGTGTACAAGGTTGTACAAGTGTGTACAAGGTTGTACAAGTGTGTACAACTTGTACAAGTGTGTACAAGCTTGTACAAGTGTGTACAAGGTTGTACAAGTTTGTACAAGGTTGTACAAGTGTGTACAAGTTTGTACAAGTGTGTACAAGTTTGTACAAGTGTGTACAAGTTTGTACAAGGTTGTACAAATGTGTACAAGGGTGTACAAAAATGTACAAGGGTGCACAAGTTTGAACAAGGGTGTACAAGTGTGTACAAGCTTGTACAAGTGTGTACAAGCTTGTACAAGTGTGTACAAGGGTGTACAGGTTTGTACAAGGTTGTACAAGTGTGTACAAGGGTGTACAAGTATGTACAATAATGTACAAGTTTGTACAAGTGTGTACAAGTTTGTAAAAGGTTGTACAAGTGTGTACAAGGGTGTACAAGTGTGTACAAGGTTGTACAAGTGTGTACAAGCTTGTACAAGTGTGTACAAGGGTGTACAAGTGTGTACAAGGTTGTACAAGTTTTTACATGGTTGTACAAGTGTGTAAAAGGTTGTACAAGTGTGTACAAGGTTGTACAAGTTTTTACAAGGTTGTACAAGTGTGTACAAGGTTGTACAAGTGTGTACAAGGTTGTACAAGTGTGTACAAGGTTGTACAAGTGTGTACAAGGTTGTACAAGTGTGTACAAGGTTGTACAAGTGTGTACAAGGTTGTACAAGTGTGTACAAGGTTGTACAAGTGTGTACAAGGTTGTACAAGTGTGTACAAGGTTGTACAAGTGTGTACAAGGTTGTACAAGTGTGTACAAGGTTGTACAAGTGTGTACAAGGTTGTACAAGTGTGTAAAAGGTTGTACAAGTGTGTACAAGGTTGTACAAGTGTGTACAAGGGTGTACAAGTGTGTACAAGGTTGTACAAGTTTTTACAAGGTTGTACAAGTGTGTACAAGGGTGTAAAATCGTGTACAAGGATGTACAAGTTTGTACAAGTTTGTACAAGGTTGTACAAGTGTGTACAAGGATGTACAAGTTTGTACAAGTTTGTACAAGTTTGTACAAGTTTTTACAAGTTTGTACAAGGTTGTACAAGTGTGTACAAGGATGTACAAGTTTGTACAAGGGTGTACAAGTGTGTACGATAAGTAAAAGTGTGTACAAGGGTGTACAAGGTTGTACAAGTGTGTACAAGGTTGTACAATTGTGTACAAGGCTGTACAACTGTGTACAAGGTTGTACAATTGTGTACAAGGCTGTACAAGTGTGTACAAGGTTGTACAAGTGTGTACAAGGTTGTACAAGTGTGTACAAGGTTGTACAAGTGTGTACAAGGTTGTACAAGTGTGTACAAGTTTTTAAATTGTGTACATGGGTGTACAATTGTGTACAAGGCTGTACAAGTGTGTACAAGGTTGTACAAGTGTGTACAAGGTTGTAACAGGGGGTACAAGGTTGTACAAGTGTGTACAAGGTTGTACAAGTGTGTTCAAGGGTGTACAGGTTTGTACAATGTTGTACAAGTGTGTACAAGTTTGTACAAGGTTGTACAAGTGTGTACAAGGGTGTACAAGTGTGTACAAGGGTGCACAAGTGTGTACAAGGGTGTACAATCGTGTACAAGCTTGTACAAGTGTGTACAAGGGTGTACAGGTTTGTACAAGGTTGTACAAGTGTGTACAAGGGTGTACAAATGTGTACAAGGATGAAAAGGTTGTACAAGTTTGTACAAGTTTGTACAAGGTTGTACAAGTGTGTACAAGGTTGTAAAAGTGTGTACAAGGTTGTACAAGTGTGTACAAGGTTGTACAAGTGTGTACAACTTGTACAAGTGTGTACAACTTGTACAAGTGTGTACAAGCTTGTACAAGTGTGTACAAGGTTGTACAAGTGTGTACAAGGTTGTACAAGTTTGTACAAGGTTGTACAAGTGTGTACAAGTTTGTACAAGTGTGTACAAGTTTGTACAAGGTTGTACAAATGTGTACAAGGGTGTACAAAGGTGTACAAGGGTGCACAAGTTTGAACAAGGGTGTACAAGTGTGTACAAGCTTGTACAAGTGTGTACAAGCTTGTACAAGTGTGTACAAGGGTGTACAGGTTTGTACAAGGTTGTACAAGTGTGTACAAGGGTGTACAGGTTTGTACAAGGTTGTACAAGTGTGTACAAGGGTGTACAAGTATGTACAATAATGTACAAGTTTGTACAATTGTGTACAAGTTTGTAAAAGGTTGTACAAGTGTGTACAAGGGTGTACAAGTGTGTACAAGGTTGTACAAGTGTGTACAAGGTTGTACAAGTGTGTACAAGCTTGTACAAGTGTGTACAAGGGTGTACAAGTGTGTACAAGGTTGTACAAGTTTTTACATGGTTGTACAAGTGTGTACAAGGTTGTACAAGTGTGTACAAGGTTGTACAAGTGTGTACAAGGTTGTACAAGTGTGTACAAGGTTGTACAAGTGTGTACAAGGTTGTACAAGTGTGTACAAGTGTGTACAAGGTTGTACAAGTGTGTACAAGGTTGTACAAGTGTGTACAAGGTTGTACAAGTGTGTACAAGGTTGTACAAGTGTGTACAAGGTTGTACAAGTGTGTACAAGGTTGTACAAGTGTGTACAAGGTTGTACAAGTGTGTACAAGGTTGTACAAGTGTGTACAAGGTTGTACAAGTGTGTACAAGGTTGTACAAGTGTGTACAAGGGTGTACAAGTGTGTACAAGGTTGTACAAGTTTTTACAAGGTTGTACAAGTGTGTACAAGGGTGTAAAATCGTGTACAAGGATGTACAAGTTTGTACAAGTTTGTACAAGGTTGTACAAGTGTGTACAAGGATGTACAAGTTTGTACAAGTTTGTAAAAGTTTGTACAAGTTTGTACAAGGTTGTACAAGTGTGTACAAGGATGAACAAGTTTGTACAAGGGTGTACAAGTGTGTACGATAAGTAAAAGTGTGTACAAGGGTGTACAAGGTTGTACAAGTGTGTACAAATTTGTACAATTGTGTACAAGGCTGTACAACTGTGTACAAGGTTGTACAATTGTGTACAAGGCTGTACAAGTGTGTACAAGGTTGTACAAGTGTGTACAAGGTTGTACAAGTGTGTACAAAGATGTACAAGTTTGTACAAGGGTGTACAAGTGTGTACGATGTGTAAAAGTTTGTACAAGGGTGTACAAGGTTGTACAAGTGTGTACAAGGTTGTACAATTGTGTACAAGGCTGTACAAGTGTGTACAAGGTTGTACAATTTTGTACAAGGCTGTACAAGTGTGTACAAGGTTGTACAATTGTGTACAAGGCTGTACAATTGTGTACAAGGTTGTACAAGTGTGTACAAGGTTGTACAAGTGTGTACAAGGTTGTACAAGTGTGTACAAGGTTGTACAATTGTGTGTCAGGTTGTACAAGTGTGTACAAGGTTGTACAAGTGTGTACAAGGGTGTACAATCGTGTACAAGGATGTACAAGTTTGTACAAGTTTGTACAAGTTTGTACAAGTTTGTACAAGTTTGTACAAGGTTGTACAAGTGTGTACCAGGATGTACAAGTTTGTACAAGGGAGTACAAGTTTGTACAAGATTGTACAAGTGTGTACTGGGTTGTACAAGTGTGTACAAGATTGTATAAGTTTGTACAAGGTTGTACAAGTGTGTACAAGGGTGTACAAGTGTGTACAAATGTGTACAAGTTTTACAAGGTTGTACAAGTGTGTACAAGGTTGTACAAGGTGTGTACAAGGTTGTACATGTGTGTACAAGGGTGTACAAGTTTTTACAAGGCTCTACAAGTGTGTACAAGGTTGTACAAGGCTGTACAAGTGTGTACAAGGTTGTACAAGGTTGTACAAGTGTGTACAAGGGTGTACAAGTTTTTACGAGGATGTACAACTGTGTACAAGGTTGTACAAGTGTGTACAAGGCTGTACAATTGTGTACAAGGTTGTACAAGTGTGTACAAGGTTGTACAAGTGTGTACAAGGTTGTACAATTGTGTACAAGGCTGTACAAGTGTGTACAAGGTTGTACAATTGTGTACAAGGCTGTACAATTGTGTACAAGGTTGTACAAGTGTGTACAAGGTTGTACAAGTGTGTACAAGGCTGTACAAGTGTGTACAAGGCTGTACAAGTGTGTACAAGGTTGTACAAGTGTGTACAAGGTTGTACAATTGTGTACAAGGTTGTACAAGTGTGTACAAGGTTTTACAAGTGTGTACAAGGTTTTACAAGTGTGTACAAGGTTGTACAAGTGTGTACAAGGTTGTACAAGTGTGTACAAGGTTGTACAAGTGTGTACAAGGTTGTACAAGTGTGTACAAGGTTGTACAAGTGTGTACAAGGTTGTACAAGTGTGTACAAGGTTGTACAAGTGTGTACAAGGTTGTACAAGTGTGTACAAGCTTGTACAAGTGTGTACAAGCTTGTACAAGTGTGTACAAGCTTGTACAAGTGTGTACAAGGGTGTACAAGTGTGTACAAGGTTGTACAAGTTTTTACAAGGTTTTACAAGTGTGTACAAGGGTGTAAAATCGTGTACAAGGATGTACAAGTTTGTACAAGTTTGTACAAGGTTGTACAAGTGTGTACAAGGATGTACAAGTTTTTACAAGGGTGTACAAGTGTGTACGATAAGCAAAAGTGTGTACAAGAGTGTACAAGGTTGTACAAGTGTGTACAAGGTTGTACAATTGTGTACAAGGCTGTACAAGTGTGTACAAGGTTGTACAATTGTGTACAAGGCTGTACAAGTGTGTAAAAGGTTGTACAAGTGTGTACAAGGTTGTACAAGTGTGTACAAGGTTGTACAAGTGTGTACAAGGTTGTACAAGTGTGTACAAGGTTGTACAAGTGTGTACAAAGTTGTACAAGTGTGTACGAGGTTGTACAATTGTGTACAAGGTTGTACAAGTGTGTACAAGGTTGTACAATTGTGTACAAGGCTGTACAAGTGTGTACAAGGTTGTACAAGGTTGTACAAGTGTGTACAAGGGTGTACAAGTTTTTACAAGGTTGTACAAGTGTGTACAAGGTTGTACAAGTGTGTACAAGGCTGTACAATTGTGTACAAGGTTGTACAAGTGTGTACAAGGTTGTACAAGTGTGTACAAGGTTGTACAATTGTGTACAAGGCTGTACAAGTGTGTACAAGGTTGTACAAGTGTGTACAAGGCTGTACAATTGTGTACAAGGTTGTACAAGTGTGTACAAGGTTGTACAAGTGTGTACAAGGTTGTACAATTGTGTACAAGACTGTACAAGTGTGTACAAAGTTGTGCAAGTGTGTACAAGGTTGTACAAGTGTGTACAAGGTTGTACAATTGTGTACAAGGTTGTACAAGTGTGTACAAGGTTGTACAATTGTGTACAAGGTTGTACAAGTGTGTACAAGGTTGTACAAGTGTGTACAAGGGTGTACAATCGTGTACAAGGATGTACAAGTTTGTACAAGATTGTACAAGTGTGTACTGGGTTGTACAAGTGTGTACAAGATTGTATAAGTTTGTACAAGGTTGTACAAGTGTGTACAAGGGTGTACAAGTGTGTACAAATGTGTACAAGTGTGTACAGGGGTGTAAAAGTTTGTACAAGGGTGTACAAGTTTTACAAGGTTGTACAAGTGTGTACAAGGTTGTACAAGTTGTGTACTGGGTTGTACAAGTGTGTACAAGATTGTATAGGTTTGTACAAGGTTGTACAAGTGTGTATAAGGGTGTACAAGTGTGTACAAATGTGTACAAGTGTGTACAGGGGTGTACAAGTTTGTACAAGGGTGTACAAGTTTTACAAGGTTGTACAAGTGTGTACAAGGTTGTACAAGTTGTGTACAAGGTTATACATGTGTGTACAAGGGTGTACAAGTGTGTACAAGGTTGTACAAGTGTGTACAAGCTTGTACAAGTGTGTACAAGGGTGTACAAGTGTGTACAAGGTTGTACAAGTTTTTACAAGGTTGTACAAGTGTGTACAAGGGTGTAAAATCGTGTACAAGGATGTAAAAGTTTGTACAAGTTTGTACAAGGTTGTACAAGTGTGTACAAGGATGTACAAGTTTGTACAAGGGTGTACAAGTGTGTACGATAAGTAAAAGTGTGTACAAGGGTGTACAAGGTTGTACAAGTGTGTACAAGGTTGTACAATTGTGTACAAGGCTGTACAAGTGTGTACAAGGTTGTACAATTGTGTACAAGGCTGTACAAGTGTGTACAAGATTGTACAAGTGTGTACAAGGTTGTACAAGTGTGTACAAGGATGTACAAGTTTGTACAAGGGTGTACAAGTGTGTACGATGTGTAAAAGTTTGTACAAGGGTGTACAAGGTTGTACAAGTGTGTACAAGGCTGTACAAGTGTGTACAAGATTGTACAAGTGTGTACAAGGTTGTACAAGTTTGTACAAGGATGTACAAGTTTGTACAAGGGTGTACAAGTGTGTACGATGTGTAAAAGTTTGTACAAGGGTGTACAAGGTTGTACAAGTGTGTACAAGGTTGTACAATTGTGTACAAGGCTGTACAAGTGTGTACAAGGTTGTACAATTTTGTACAAGGCTGTACAAGTGTGTACAAGGTTGTACAAGTGTGTACAAGGCTGTACAATTGTGTACAAGGTTGTACAAGTGTGTCAAAGGTTGTACAAGTGTGTACAAGGTTGTACAATTGTGTACAAGGCTGTACAAGTGTGTACAAGGTTGTACAAGTGTGTACAAGGTTGTACAAGTGTGTACAAGGTTGTACAAGTGTGTACAAGGTTGTACAATTGTGTATCAGGTTGTACAAGTGTGTACAAGGTTGTACAAGTGTGTACAAGGGTGTACAATCGTGTACAAGGATGTACAAGTTTGTACAAGTTTGTACAAGTTTGTACAAGTTTGTACAAGTTTGTACAAGTTTGTACAAGGTTGTACAAGTGTGAACAAGGATGTACAAGTTTGTACAAGGGTGCACAAGTGTGTACAAGGCTGTACAATCGTGTACAAGCTTGTACAAGTGTGTACAAGGGTGTACAGGTTTGTACAAGGTTGAACAAGGTTGTACAAGTGTGTACAAGGGTGTACAAATGTGTACAAGGATGTAAAAGTTTGTACAAGTGTGTACAAGTTTGTACAAGGTTGTACAAGTGTGTACAAGGTTTTACAATTGTGTACAAGGTTGTACAAGTGTGTACAAGGTTGTACAAGTGTGTACAAGGTTGTACAAGTGTGTACAACTTGTACAAGTGTGTACAACTTGTACAAGTGTGTACAAGCTTGTACAAGTGTGTACAAGGTTGTACAAGTTTGTACAAGGTTGTACAAGTGTGTACAAGTTTGTACAAGGTTGTACAAATGTGTACGATAAGTAAAAGTGTGTACAAAGGTGTACAAGGTTGTACAAGTGTGTACAAGGTTGTACAATTGTGTACAAGGCTGTACAAGTGTGTACAAGGTTGTACAATTGTGTACAAGGCTGTACAAGTGTGTACAAGATTGTACAAGTGTGTACAAGGTTGTACAAGTGTGTACAAGGATGTACAAGTTTGTACAAGGGTGTACAAGTGTGTACGATGTGTAAAAGTTTGTACAAGGGTGTACAAGGTTGTACAAGTGTGTACAAGGTTGTACAATTGTGTACAAGGCTGTACAAGTGTGTACAAGGTTGTACAATTTTGTACAAGGCTGTACAAGTGTGTACAAGTCTGTACAAGTGTGTACAAGGCTGTACAATTGTGTACAAGGTTGTACAAGTGTGTACAAGGTTGTACAAGTTTGTACAAGGGTGTACAAGTGTGTACGATGTGTAAAAGTTTGTACAAGGGTGTACAAGGTTGTACAAGTGTGTACAAGGTTGTACAATTGTGTACAAGGCTGTACAAGTGTGTACAAGGTTGTACAAGTGTGTACAAGGCTGTACAATTGTGTACAAGGTTGTACAAGTGTGTACAAGGTTGTACAAGTGTGTACAAGGTTGTACAATTGTGTACAAGGCTGTACAAGTGTGTACAAGGTTGTACAAGTGTGTACAAGGTTGTACAAGTGTGTACAAGGTTGTACAAGTGTGTACAAGGTTGTACAAGTGTGTACAAGGTTGTACAAGTGTGTACAAGGTTGTACAATTGTGTATCAGGTTGTACAAGTGTGTACAAGGTTTTACAAGTGTGTACAAGGGTGTACAATCGTGTACAAGGATGTACAAGTTTGTACAAGTTTGTACAAGTTTGTACAAGTTTGTACAAGTTTGTACAAGGTTGTACAAGTGTGTACAAGGATGTACAAGTTTGTACAAGGGTGCACAAGTGTGTACAAGGGTGTACAATCGTGTACAAGCTTGTACAAGTGTGTACAAGGGTGTACAGGTTTGTACAAGGTTGTACAAGGTTGTACAAGTGTGTACAAGGGTGTACAAATGTGTACAAGGATGTAAAAGTTTGTACAAGTTTGTACAAGTTTGTACAAGGTTGTACAAGTGTGTACAAGGTTTTACAATTGTGTACAAGGTTGTACAAGTGTGTACAAGGTTGTACAAGTGTGTACAAGGTTGTACAAGGGTGTACAACTTGTACAAGTGTGTACAAGCTTGTACAAGTGTGTACAAGGTTGTACAAGTTTGTACAAGGTTGTACAAGTGTGTACAAGTTTGTACAAGTGTGTACAAGTTTGTACAAGGTTGTACAAATGTGTACGATAAGTAAAAGTGTGTACAAGGGTGTACAAGGTTGTACAAGTGTGTACAAGGTTGTACAATTGTGTACAAGGCTGTACAAGTGTGTACAAGGTTGTACAATTGTGTACTAGGCTGTACAAGTGTGTACAAGATTGTACAAGTGTGTACAAGGTTGTACAAGTGTGTACAAGGATGTACAAGTTTGTACAAGGGTGTACAAGTGTGTACGATGTGTAAAAGTTTGTACAAGGGTGTACAAGGTTGTACAAGTGTGTACAAGGTTGTACAATTGTGTACAAGGCTGTACAAGTGTGTACAAGGTTGTACAATTTTGTACAAGGCTGTACAAGTGTGTACAAGGTTGTACAAGTGTGTACAAGGCTGTACAATTGTGTACAAGGTTGTACAAGTGTGTACAAGGTTGTACAAGTGTGTACAAGGTTGTACAATTGTGTACAAGGCTGTACAAGTGTGTACAAGGTTGTACAAGTGTGTACAAGGTTGTACAAGTGTGTACAAGGTTGTACAAGTGTGTACAAGGTTGTACAAGTGTGTACAAGGTTGTACAAGTGTGTACAAGGTTGTACAAGTGTGTACAAGGTTGTACAATTGTGTATCAGGTTGTACAAGTGTGTACAAGGTTGTACAAGTGTGTACAAGGGTGTACAATCGTGTACAAGGATGTACAAGTTTGTACAAGTTTGTACAAGTTTGTACAAGTTTGTACAAGGTTGTACAAGTGTGTACAAGGATTTACAAGTTTGTACAAGGGTGCACAAGTGTGTACAAGGGTGTACAATCGTGTACAAGCTTGTACAAGTTTGTACAAGGGTGTACAGGTTTGTACAAGGTTGTACAAGGTTGTACAAGTGTGTACAAGAGTGTACAAATGTGTACAAGGATGTAAAAGTTTGTACAGGTGTGTACAAGTTTGTAAAAGGTTGTACAAGTGTGTACAAGGTTTTACAATTGTGTACAAGGTTGTACAAATGTGTACAAGGTTGTACAAGTGTGTACAAGGTTGTACAAGTGTGTACAAGGTTGTACAAGTGTGTACAACTTGTACAAGTGTGTACAAGCTTGTACAAGTGTGTACAAGGTTGTACAAGTTTGTACAAGGTTGTACAAGTGTGTACAAGTTTGTACAAGTGTGTACAAGTTTGTACAAGGTTGTACAAATGTGTACAAGGGTGTACAAAAGTGTACAAGGGTGCACAAGTTTGAACAAAGGTGTACAAGTGTATACAAGCTTGTACAAGTGTGTACAAGCATGTACAAGTGTGTACAAGGGTGTACAGGTTTGTACAAGGTTGTACAAGTGTGTACAAGCGTGTACAAGTGTGTACAAGGTTGTACAAGTGTGTACAAGCTTGTACAAGTGTGTACAAGGGTGTACAAGTGTGTACAAGGTTGTACAAGTGTGTACAAGCTTGTACAAGTGTGTGCAAGGGTGTACAAGTGTGTACAAGGTTGAACAAGTTTTTACATGGTTGTACAAGTGTGTACAAGGTTGTACAAGGTTGTACAAGTGTGTACAAGGTTGTACAAGTGTGTACAAGGTTGTACAAGAGTGTACAAGGTTGTACAAGAGTGTACAAGGTTTTACAAGTGTGTACAAGTTTGTACAAGTGTGTACAAGGTTGTACAAGTGTGTACAAGGTTGTACAAGTGTGTACAAGGTTGTACAAGTGTGTACAAGGTTGTACAAGTGTGTACAAGGTTGTACAAGTGTGTACAAGGGTGTACAAGTGTGTACAAGGTTGTACAAGTTTTTACAAGGTTGTACAAGTGTGTACAAGGGTGTAAAATCGTGTACAAGGATGTACAAGTTTGTACAAGTTTGTACAAGGTTGTACAAGTGTGTACAAGAATGTACAAGTTTGTACAAGGGTGTACAAGTGTTTACGATAAGTAAAAGTGTGTACAAGGGTGTACAAGGTTGTACAAGTGTGTACAAGGTTGTACAATTGTGTACAAGGCTGTACAACTGTGTACAAGGTTGTACAATTGTGTACAAGGCTGTACAAGTGTGTACAAGGTTGTACAAGTGTGTACAAGGTTGTACAAGTGTGTACAAGGATGTACAAGTTTGTACAAGGGTGTACAAGTGTGTACGATGTGTAAAAGTTTGTACAAGGGTGTACAAGGTTGTACAAGTGTGTACAAGGTTGTACAATTGTGTACAAGGCTGTACAATTTTGTACAAGGCTGTACAAGTGTGTACAAGGCTGTACAAGTGTGTACAAGGTTGTACAATTGTGTACAAGGCTGTACAATTGTGTACAAGGTTGTACAAGTGTGTACAAGGTTGTACAAGTGTGTACAAGGTTGTACAATTGTGTACAAGGCTGTACAAGTGTGTACAAGGTTGTACAAGTGTGTACAAGGTTGTACAAGTGTGTACAAGGTTGTACAAGTGTGTACAAGGTTGTACAAGTGTGTACAAGGTTGTACAAGTGTGTACAAGGTTGTACAAGTGTGTACAAGGTTGTACAAGTTTTTACAAGGTTGTACAAGTGTGTACAAGGGTGTAAAATCGTGTACAAGGATGTACAAGTTTGTACAAGTTTGTACAAGGTTGTACAAGTGTGTACAAGGATGTACAAGTTTGTACAAGGGTGTACAAGTGTGTACGATAAGTAAAAGTGTGTACAAGGGTGTACAAGGTTGTACAAGTGTGTACAAGGTTGTACAATTGTGTACAAGGCTGTACAACTGTGTACAAGGTTGTACAATTGTGTACAAGGCTGTACAAGTGTGTACAAGGTTGTACAAGTGTGTACAAGGTTGTACAAGTGTGTACAAGGATGTACAAGTTTGTACAAGGGTGTACAAGTGTGTACGATGTGTAAAAGTTTGTACAAGGGTGTACAAGGTTGTACAAGTGTGTACAAGGTTGTACAATCGTGTACAAGGCTGTACAATTTTGTACAAGGCTGTACAAGTGTGTACAAGGCTGTACAAGTGTGTACAAGGCTGTACAAGTGTGTACAAGGCTGTACAAGTGTGTACAAGGTTGTACAAGTGTGTACAAGGTTGTACAATTGTGTACAAGGCTGTACAACTGTGTACAAGGTTGTACAATTGTGTACAAGGCTGTACAAGTGTGTACAAGGTTGTACAAGTGTGTACAAGGTTGTACAAGTGTGTACAAGGATGTACAAGTGTGTACAAGGATGTACAAGTTTGTACAAGGGTGTACAAGTGTGTACGATGTGTAAAAGTTTGTACAAGGGTGTACAAGGTTGTACAAGTATGTACAAGGTTGTACAATTGTGTACAAGGCTGTACAACTGTGTACAAGGTTGTACAATTGTGTACAAGGCTGTACAAGTGTGTACAAGGTTGTACAAGTGTGTACAAGGTTGTACAAGTGTGTACAAGGTTGTACAAGTTTGTACAAGGGTGTACAAGTGTGTACGATGTGTAAAAATTGTACAAGGGTGTACAACGTTGTACAAGTGTGTACAAGGTTGTACAATTGTGTACAAGGCTGTACAATTTTGTACAAGGCTGTACAAGTGTGTACAAGGTTGTACAATTGTGTACAAGGCTGTACAATTGTGTACAAGGTTGTACAAGTGTGTACAAGGTTGTACAAGTGTGTACAAGGTTGTACAATTGTGTACAAGGCTGTACAAGTGTGTACAAGGTTGTACAAGTGTGTACAAGGTTGTACAAGTGTGTACAAGGTTGTACAAGTGTGTCCAAGGTTGTACAAGTGTGTACAAGTCTGTACAAGTGTGTACAAGGTTGTACAATTGTGTGTCAGGTTGTACAAGTGTGTACAAGGTTGTACAAGTGTGTACAAGGGTGTACAATCGTGTACAAGGATGTACAAGTTTGTACAAGTTTGTACAAGGATGTACAAGTTTGTACAAGTTTGTACAAGTTTGTACAAGGTTGTACAAGTGTGTACAAGGATGTACAAGTTTGTACAAGGGAGTACAAGTTTGTACAAGATTGTACAAGTGTGTACTGGGTTGTACAAGTGTGTACAAGATTGTATAAGTTTGTACAAGGTTGTACAAGTGTGTACAAGGGAGTACAAGTGTGTACAAATGTGTACAAGTTTTACAAGGTTGTACAAGTGTGTACAAGGTTGTACAAGTGTGTACAAGGTTGTACAAGTGTGTACAAGCTTGTACAAGTGTGTACAAGGGTGTACAAGTGTGTACAAGGTTGTACAAGTGTGCACAAGCTTGTACAAGTGTGTACAAGGGTGTACAAGTGTGTACAAGGTTGTACAAGTTTTTACATGGTTGTACAAGTGTGTACAAGGTTGTACAAGGTTGTACAAGTGTGTACAAGGTTGTACAAGAGTGTACAAGGTTGTACAAATGTGTACAAGGGTGTACAAAAGTGTACAAGGGTGCACAAGTTTGAACAAAGGTGTACAAGTGTATACAAGCTTGTACAAGTGTGTACAAGCATGTACAAGTGTGTACAAGCATGTACAAGTGTGTACAAGGGTGTACAGGTTTGTACAAGGTTGTACAAGTGTGTACAAGGGTGTACAAGTGTGTACAAGGTTGTACAAGTGTGTACAAGCTTGTACAAGTGTGTACAAGGGTGTACAAGTGTGTACAAGGTTGTACAAGTGTGTACAAGCTTGTACAAGTGTGTACAAGGGTGTACAAGTGTGTACAAGGTTGTACAAGTTTTTACATGGTTGTACAAGTGTGTACAAGGTTGTACAAGGTTGTACAAGTGTGTACAAGGTTGTACAAGAGTGTACAAGGTTGTACAAGTGTGTACAAGGTTGTACAAGTGTGTACAAGGTTGTACAAGTGTGTACAAGGTTGTACAAGTGTGTACAAGGTTGTACAAGTGTGTACAAGTTTGTACAAGTTTGTACAAGGTTGTACAAGTGTGTACAAGGTTGTACAAGTGTGTACAAGGTTGTACAAGTGTGTACAAGTTTTTAAATTGTGTACATGGGTGTACAATTGTGTACAAGGCTGTACAAGTGTGTACAAGGTTGTACAAGTGTGTACAAGGTTGTAACAGGGGGTACAAGGTTGTACAAGTGTGTACAAGGTTGTACAAGTGTGTACAAGGGTGTACAGGTTTGTACAATGTTGTACAAGTGTACAAGTTTGTACAAAGTTGTACAAGTTTGTACAAGTGTGTACAAGGTTGTACAATTGTGTACAAGGCTGTACAAGTGTGTACAAGGTTGTACAAGTGTGTACAAGGTTGTACAATTGTGTACAAGGCTGTACAAGTGTGTACAAGGTTGTACAATTTTGTACAAGGCTGTACAAGTGTGTACAAGGTTGTACAAGTGTGTACAAGGCTGTACAATTGTGTACAAGGTTGTACAAGTGTGTACAAGGTTGTACAAGTGTGTACAAGGTTGTACAATTGTGTACAAGGCTGTACAAGTGTGTACAAGGTTGTACAAGTGTGTACAAGGTTGTACAAGTGTGTACAAGGTTGTACAATTGTGTACAAGGTTGTACAAGTGTGTACAAGGTTGTACAAGTGTGTACAAGGGTGTACAAGTGTGTACAAGGTTGTACAAGTGTGTACAAGCTTTTACAAGTGTGTACAAGGGTGTACAAGTGTGTACAAGTTTGTACAAGTTTGTACAAGGTTGTACAAGTGTGTACAAGGTTATACAATTGTGTACAAGGTTGTACAAGTGTGTACAAGGTTGTACAAGTGTGTACAAGCTTTTACAAGTGTGTACAAGGGTGTACAAGTGTGTACAAGTTTGTACAAGTTTGTACAAGGTTGTACAAGTGTGTACAAGGTTGTACAAGTGTGTACAAGGTTGTACAAGTGTGTACAAGGTTGTACAAGTGTGTACAAGTTTTTAAATTGTGTACATGGGTGTACAATTGTGTACAAGGCTGTACAAGTGTGTACAAGGTTGTACAAGTGTGTACAAGGTTGTAACAGGGGGTACAAGGTTGTACAAGTGTGTACAAGGTTGTACAAGTGTGTACAAGGGTGTACAGGTTTGTACAATGTTGTACAAGTGTACAAGTTTGTACAAGGTTGTACAAGTGTGTACAAGGGTGTACAAGTGTGTACAAGCTTGTACAAGTTTGTACAAGGGTGTACAGGTTTGTACAAGGTTGTACAAGTGTGTACAAGGGTGTACAAATGTGTACAAGGATGAAAAGGTTGTACAAGTTTGTACAAGTTTGTACAAGGTTGTACAAGTGTGTACAAGGTTGTACAAGTGTGTACAAGGTTGTACAAGTGTGTACAAGGTTGTACAAGTGTGTACAACTTGTACACGTGTGTACAAGCTTGTACAAGTGTGTACAAGGTTGTACAAGTGTGTACAAGGTTGTACAAGTTTGTACAAGGTTGTACAAGTGTGTACAAGTTTGTACAAGTGTGTACAAGTTTGTACAAGGTTGTACAAATGTGTACAAGGGTGTACAAAAATGTACAAGGGTGCACAAGTTTGAACAAGGGTGTACAAGTGTGTACAAGCTTGTACAAGTGTGTACAAGCTTGTACAAGTTTGTACAAGGGTGTACAGGTTTGTACAAGGTTGTACAAGTGTGTACAAGGGTGTACAAGTATGTACAATAATGTACAAGTTTGTACAAGTGTGTACAAGTTTGTAAAAGGTTGTACAAGTGTGTACAAGGGTGTACAAGTGTGTACAAGGTTGTACAAGTGTGTACAAGCTTGTACAAGTGTGTACAAGGGTGTACAAGTGTGTACAAGGTTGTACAAGTTTTTACATGGTTGTACAAGTGTGTAAAAGGTTGTACAAGTGTGTACAAGGTTGTACAAGTTTTTACAAGGTTGTACAAGTGTGTACAAGGTTGTACAAGTGTGTACAAGGTTGTACAAGTGTGTACAAGGTTGTACAAGTGTGTACAAGGTTGTACAAGTGTGTACAAGGTTGTACAAGTGTGTACAAGGTTGTACAAGTGTGTACAAGGTTGTACAAGTGTGTACAAGGTTGTACAAGTGTGTACAAGGTTGTACAAGTGTGTACAAGGTTGTACAAGTGTGTAAAAGGTTGTACAAGTGTGTACAAGGTTGTACAAGTGTGTACAAGGTTGTACAAGTGTGTACAAGGGTGTACAAGTGTGTACAAGGTTGTACAAGTTTTTACAAGGTTGTACAAGTGTGTACAAGGGTGTAAAATCGTGTACAAGGATGTACAAGTTTGTACAAGTTTGTACAAGGTTGTACAAGTGTGTACAAGGATGTACAAGTTTGTACAAGTTTGTACAAGTTTTTACAAGTTTGTACAAGGTTGTACAAGTGTGTACAAGGATGTACAAGTTTGTACAAGGGTGTACAAGTGTGTACGATAAGTAAAAGTGTGTACAAGGGTGTACAAGGTTGTACAAGTGTGTACAAGGTTGTACAATTGTGTACAAGGCTGTACAACTGTGTACAAGGTTGTACAATTGTGTACAAGGCTGTACAAGTGTGTACAAGGTTGTACAAGTGTGTACAAGGTTGTACAAGTGTGTACAAGGTTGTACAAGTGTGTACAAGGTTGTACAAGTGTGTACAAGTTTTTAAATTGTGTACATGGGTGTACAATTGTGTACAAGGCTGTACAAGTGTGTACAAGGTTGTACAAGTGTGTACAAGGTTGTAACAGGGGGTACAAGATTGTACAAGTGTGTACAAGGTTGTACAAGTGTGTTCAAGGGTGTACAGGTTTGTACAATGTTGTACAAGTGTGTACAAGTTTGTACAAGGTTGTACAAGTGTGTACAAGGGTGTACAAGTGTGTACAAGGGTGCACAAGTGTGTACAAGGGTGTACAATCGTGTACAAGCTTGTACAAGTGTGTACAAGGGTGTACAGGTTTGTACAAGGTTGTACAAGTGTGTACAAGGGTGTACAAATGTGTACAAGGATGAAAAGGTTGTACAAGTTTGTACAAGTTTGTACAAGGTTGTACAAGTGTGTACAAGGTTGTAAAAGTGTGTACAAGGTTGTACAAGTGTGTACAAGGTTGTACAAGTGTGTACAACTTGTACAAGTGTGTACAACTTGTACAAGTGTGTACAAGGTTGTACAAGTTTGTACAAGGTTGTACAAGTGTGTACAAGTTTGTACAAGTGTGTACAAGTTTGTACAAGGTTGTACAAATGTGTACAAGGGTGTACAAAGGTGTACAAGGGTGCACAAGTTTGAACAAGGGTGTACAAGTGTGTACAAGCTTGTACAAGTGTGTACAAGCTTGTACAAGTGTGTACAAGGGTGTACAGGTTTGTACAAGGTTGTACAAGTGTGTACAAGGGTGTACAGGTTTGTACAAGGTTGTACAAGTGTGTACAAGGGTGTACAAGTATGTACAATAATGTACAAGTTTGTACAATTGTGTACAAGTTTGTAAAAGGTTGTACAAGTGTGTACAAGGGTGTACAAGTGTGTACAAGGTTGTACAAGTGTGTACAAGCTTGTACAAGTGTGTACAAGGGTGTACAAGTGTGTACAAGGTTGTACAAGTTTTTACATGGTTGTACAAGTGTGTACAAGGTTGTACAAGTGTGTACAAGGTTGTACAAGTGTGTACAAGGTTGTACAAGTGTGTACAAGGTTGTACAAGTGTGTACAAGGTTGTACAAGTGTGTACAAGTGTGTACAAGGTTGTACAAGTGTGTACAAGGTTGTACAAGTGTGTACAAGGTTGCACAAGTGTGTACAAGGTTGTACAAGTGTGTACAAGGTTGTACAAGTGTGTACAAGGTTGTACAAGTGTGTACAAGGTTGTACAAGTGTGTACAAGGTTGTACAAGTGTGTACAAGGTTGTACAAGTGTGTACAAGGGTGTACAAGTGTGTACAAGGTTGTACAAGTTTTTACAAGGTTGTACAAGTGTGTACAAGGGTGTAAAATCGTGTACAATGATGTACAAGTTTGTACAAGTTTGTACAAGGTTGTACAAGTGTGTACAAGGATGTACAAGTTTGTACAAGTTTGTAAAAGTTTGTACAAGTTTGTACAAGGTTGTACAAGTGTGTACAAGGATGAACAAGTTTGTACAAGGGTGTAATGAAATGAAATGAAATGAAAATGAAAATGAAATGAAAATGCTTCTTTATTGAGGCGAACTTAGGACCACATGGTCCTTTCTTACAGTTAACCTCTAAAAAACTAATAATAACAACAAAATAATAACAAAAAATACAATTAAGTTTGTAACATAGCTAGTAATAAAATAGCATAAATCTATTAATTTTCCCTAACATCCAGTCACACACACATACACCCTCTGCTGCATCTAGGCCTAACGCACGCCATCCCGCCAAGCCACGGCCATCCGGTCAAGGTAATATTCTTTCAGCGCCACCGTCAGTCGGGATCGGTTTTCTATAGATTTGATGGGCAGAGGTATGGAGTTCCATAGGCGGCAGGCTGTTACTAAAAATGATTTATTATAAACAGTTGTTCTATGATGAGGAATGCGAAGCGTGGACGAGCCAGAGCGGGTATCCCTTGCGCCTCTTCCATTCAAAAATTTAAAATTCTTTGCAAGATAATTTGGAATTCCAAGATTGATGACTGAATGAGTAATGGAAAGTATTCGTATTTTTCTGACGTCCTCTAATTTCAAAATTGATTCATTAATGTAATAGGGTGTGACATGGTCATCACGCCTAAGATTGAACAAGAATCGAACACAATAATTTTGTACACGTTGTAATTTTGTTGCCAAAGCCACAGTCATATCATTAACCACGGTGTTGCAGTAGTTGAAGTGTGGAAACACGAGTGATTTGACCAGTAAGAGTTTAATGTGAAAAGGTAGAAGTCGTTGCATCTTCTTCAGTGTGTGAACAGCGGCAAACACTCTTTTACAAGTGCTTACCACCGCGTCAGTCCAGTCCAATGTGCGGTTTAGAGTCAAACCAAGACTTTTTACTTTGTCCTGGTATTGCAAAGTGGTTCCGTTTACAGTGATTTTTGGTAAAATGTCTAAGTCCACTTTGTTGAGTAACCGTGAGTGACCTATGATGATTGGCTTTGTTTTGTCAGGATTGAGTCTAAGTCCGTTCTTTTCTGCCCATTGAACAATTCTGTTGATGTCGTGATTCATCATGTTTATAGTTTCATTTGCATCGCTCACTTTAAAATGAGAATAGATTTGCAAGTCGTCAGCGTACAAATGAAACTTTGCGTGGTGTAGAACTGTACTGATGTCATTGATGTAAATGGTGAAAAGCAGAGGACCAAGAATTGAACCCTGGGGAACTCCGCAGGGAACATGTCTCCAGTCGGACGTCAAGTTGTCATGAGAAACACACTGCTTTCGGCTCTGAAGATATGATCTCATCCATTTTAATGAATTATCAGAGAAACCTAACAGTTTGAGTTTGGCTAGAAGAATGCTATGGTTTACGGTATCGAAGGCTTTACTGAAGTCAAATAATGTTAAGATAGTACATTGGCTACGATCCATAGCAAATCGTATGTCATCAGTTACATGAAGCATTGCCGTTTCAGTACTGTAAGATTTACGAAAACCTGATTGAAAGCTATTGAGGATGTTGTTTTGTACCAAGAAGTCAGAAACTTGGGAGTGAATGACTCTTTCTAGTGCCTTAGAAAGAGCGGGAAGAATGCTAATTGGTCTGTAGTCTTGCGGAAGCGATGGGGATGAGATTTTATTCAAGGGACGGACAAGCGCAGACTTCCACTTTTCTGGGAAAATACCTGATCTTAGTGAAGTATTAAATATGAAAGTTAATGTTGGGAGGAGAGCAAACAAGATACGTTTAATTAAAGAAATTGGGATTCTGTCAGAACCAGTGGCTTCAGACGTTAACCGCCTTATAGCCTTCAAAACATCGATTTGCAATATTGGCTTGAAGTTAAATTGAGTGATGGAATTTGGCAAATGGCGTAACTCTGTTAAATGGTTCTGAACTATTGTACCGTTTGCCTGTGATGAAACTGTTAAAAAATAATCATTTAAATCGTTCAACGGAATTGATATGGGGACAATGTTAACTTGCTTTCCAAAGCCAAAACCTTTTAGATTACGCCAGCAAATAGCAGAGGATTGCTTTCCTTCAGAAAACAATCTATTAAAAAATTGGAGTCGAGCATTGCGTAAATGTTGTTTTACTTGATTTCTAAGCTGGCGATATTGGGCCATGAGCCCTTGATCCCTAGTTCTTTTGGCTCTGCGATGGACTGAGTCCCGCCGAGCCATTAAACCAATTATCTCATCATTAATCCAAGGAACGGGGCGACTTTTACTAACCCTACGGGTGACAATTGGAGCGTGTTTGTCATATAATTTTAAAATGGTTTCATTAAGTGAATCGACCATATCATCAACTGACTCCAGGGTACGTATGGAGTGCCAAGGCGTTAAATTTACATCAGACAAAAAATTTGCTTCGTTAAAATTTCTAAAATCTCTGTAAGATATAAGTTTTTGTTTGGGCTTGGGAGCTCTCGTGGCAAGGGCACAATAAATAAGGTCATGTCGAGAAATGGCAGGGACTGGAAGCTGGCCATGGTGAACTGAAAATTCGGGATCACTTAGAATAATAAGGTCTAGTAATGTATCAGCTTCAGTAGTGTGATGGGTTGGGTCCAGTGGTAGTATCGCCAAGTTGCAAGAGTCAAACATGTTTGTCAATTGTCTGCAATCGTAACGTCCAGGTTTGAGTAAGTTACAGTTAAAGTCACCCATGATCAAGACACGACTGTAGCCTGGCATGAGGCGCAAGAGAGTATTTTCAAAGTCGGCCAAATGCCCCACTCCTGGAGGACGGTAACATGTCCCCAGGAGAAGAGCATCCGAACCAGACAAACGAATTTCCAAAAAAATAAATTCAGGTTTAGCAGAGTACTCACCCGGGGACTCGTACAACTGCCTGGCTTGCAAACCGTCTTTCACATAAACGGCAACGCCACCACCTGTTTTTCCTAAACGATCGTTTCTGAAAATTGAATAACCAGGCAGTGCGATCAACCCAGGTGAAATACTCGGCTTCAACCAAGTCTCTGAAACTGCAATGATTTCAAAATTTTGAGTCCGAAATATTGCTCTGACTTCGTCAATATGTTTTGTGAGGGATTGAGCATTGATGTGAGCAGCTTTGAATTGTTTGGCAAAGGGAGCGAGGTTGTTGATAAGGATCTGGGCGTTATCAGTAGGGAGAGGAGTGGGCGGGGGAGGGGTGACTGAGGCGACGCTGTGCAGGTCCGCTATCCTGGACCTACAGCTCGGACCCGCGGCGAGGCGCCGACGACGCGCACCGGCGTAGCTGCAACAGACACATTCACACACACACACATACTTGGGACGTAATGCATCGTAATTAAAATAACTAAGCTATAAAATAAAACAATTTCTCTATCACTACTGAGGAATAAACACAATTAACATTCAGCTCCTTGCATAAGTTAAAATGTAAAAAATAATAAAATAACAACTTGACTTTATAAGACTTTTAAAACAGAAATTTAAGATATTTTACAAAACAAACAAATTTTTGTATTCGAACAATTCCATTAATAGTTGTTTAATAGTATTAATTATGTCTTGTTGATGTGATATGTCTTAACGATTCTAATTAAACCAATTAAAGCCAATTAAGCCTAATTTTGAAACAAGAATCTTTAAATAAATTTAAATAAACGTGATAAGCTAACTTTTAAGCTATATGTACCAGAGACAACTGCAACTGTACTTTTTTCTGTAAGGACAACTGTTGTTATGAAAATCTGATAAAATCTGCATTAATTAGAAACTAAATTAATAAAACCAAAAACAAAACTTGACACTAAAAATGTTGCATTATGATTGGTAATTTAGAAAAAAAAATAAAAAATGGTACTTTAACAAAAATCACTAAAAATAATAATTTAGCATCATAAAATATTTAAATAAAAATGTTTATGGAATTATTTTTTTTGTTTAAAATACATGTTCTTATCTGGATGAGTTGTCAGGCGGCTGAGGAGGCAGATCTGCCAACCGCGTAGCCACTCCCTTCTTCCCGTCACCGTCGATCCAGAGAATCCTGCCGTCCTGGGCAGGTGTACAAGTGTGTACGATAAGTAAAAGTGTGTACAAGGGTGTACAAGGTTGTACAAGTGTGTACAAATTTGTACAATTGTGTACAAGGCTGTACAACTGTGTACAAGGTTGTACAATTGTGTACAAGGCTGTACAAGTGTGTACAAGGTTGTACAAGTGTGTACAAGGTTGTACAAGTGTGTACAAAGATGTACAAGTTTGTACAAGGGTGTACAAGTGTGTACGATGTGTAAAAGTTTGTACAAGGGTGTACAAGGTTGTACAAGTGTGTACAAGGTTGTACAATTGTGTACAAGGCTGTACAAGTGTGTACAAGGTTGTACAATTTTGTACAAGGCTGTACAAGTGTGTACAAGGTTGTACAAGTGTGTACAAGGCTGTACAATTGTGTACAAGGTTGTACAAGTGTGTACAAGGTTGTACAAGTGTGTACAAGGTTGTTCAAGTGTGTACAAGGTTGTACAATTGTGTGTCAGGTTGTACAAGTGTGTACAAGGTTGTACAAGTGTGTACAAGGGTGTACAATCGTGTACAAGGATGTACAAGTTTGTACAAGTTTGTACAAGTTTGTACAAGTTTGTACAAGTTTGTACAAGGTTGTACAAGTGTGTACCAGGATGTACAAGTTTGTACAAGGGAGTACAAGTTTGTACAAGATTGTACAAGTGTGTACAAGGTTGTACAAGTGTGTACAAGGTTGTACAAGTGTGTACAAGGTTGTACAAGTGTGTAAAAGGTTGTACAAGTGTGTACAAGGTTGTACAAGTGTGTACAAGGTTGTACAAGTGTGTACAAGGGTGTACAAGTGTGTACAAGGTTGTACAAGTTTTTACAAGGTTGTACAAGTGTGTACAAGGGTGTAAAATCGTGTACAAGGATGTACAAGTTTGTACAAGTTTGTACAAGGTTGTACAAGTGTGTACAAGGATGTACAAGTTTGTACAAGTTTGTACAAGTTTTTACAAGTTTGTACAAGGTTGTACAAGTGTGTACAAGGATGTACAAGTTTGTACAAGGGTGTACAAGTGTGTACGATAAGTAAAAGTGTGTACAAGGGTGTACAAGGTTGTACAAGTGTGTACAAGGTTGTACAATTGTGTACAAGGCTGTACAACTGTGTACAAGGTTGTACAATTGTGTACAAGGCTGTACAAGTGTGTACAAGGTTGTACAAGTGTGTACAAGGTTGTACAAGTGTGTACAAGGTTGTACAAGTGTGTACAAGGTTGTACAAGTGTGTACAAGTTTTTAAATTGTGTACATGGGTGTACAATTGTGTACAAGGCTGTACAAGTGTGTACAAGGTTGTACAAGTGTGTACAAGGTTGTAACAGGGGGTACAAGGTTGTACAAGTGTGTACAAGGTTGTACAAGTGTGTTCAAGGGTGTACAGGTTTGTACAATGTTGTACAAGTGTGTACAAGTTTGTACAAGGTTGTACAAGTGTGTACAAGGGTGTACAAGTGTGTACAAGGGTGCACAAGTGTGTACAAGGGTGTACAATCGTGTACAAGCTTGTACAAGTGTGTACAAGGGTGTACAGGTTTGTACAAGGTTGTACAAGTGTGTACAAGGGTGTACAAATGTGTACAAGGATGAAAAGGTTGTACAAGTTTGTACAAGTTTGTACAAGGTTGTACAAGTGTGTACAAGGTTGTAAAAGTGTGTACAAGGTTGTACAAGTGTGTACAAGGTTGTACAAGTGTGTACAACTTGTACAAGTGTGTACAACTTGTACAAGTGTGTACAAGGTTGTACAAGTGTGTACAAGGTTGTACAAGTTTGTACAAGGTTGTACAAGTGTGTACAAGTTTGTACAAGTGTGTACAAGTTTGTACAAGGTTGTACAAATGTGTACAAGGGTGTACAAAGGTGTACAAGGATGCACAAGTTTGAACAAGGGTGTACAAGTGTGTACAAGCTTGTACAAGTGTGTACAAGCTTGTACAAGTGTGTACAAGGGTGTACAGGTTTGTACAAGGTTGTACAAGTGTGTACAAGGGTGTACAGGTTTGTACAAGGTTGTACAAGTGTGTACAAGGGTGTACAAGTATGTACAATAATGTACAAGTTTGTACAATTGTGTACAAGTTTGTAAAAGGTTGTACAAGTGTGTACAAGGGTGTACAAGTGTGTACAAGGTTGTACAAGTGTGTACAAGCTTGTACAAGTGTGTACAAGGGTGTACAAGTGTGTACAAGGTTGTACAAGTTTTTACATGGTTGTACAAGTGTGTACAAGGTTGTACAAATGTGTACAAGGTTGTACAAGTGTGTACAAGGTTGTACAAGTGTGTACAAGGTTGTACAAGTGTGTACAAGTGTGTACAAGGTTGTACAAGTGTGTACAAGGTTGTACAAGTGTGTACAAGGTTGTACAAGTTTTTACAAGGTTGTACAAGTGTGTACAAGGGTGTAAAATCGTGTACAAGGATGTACAAGTTTGTACAAGTTTGTACAAGGTTGTACAAGTGTGTACAAGGATGTACAAGTTTGTACAAGTTTGTAAAAGTTTGTACAAGTTTGTACAAGGTTGTACAAGTGTGTACAAGGATGAACAAGTTTGTACAAGGGTGTACAAGTGTGTACGATAAGTAAAAGTGTGTACAAGGGTGTACAAGGTTGTACAAGTGTGTACAAATTTGTACAATTGTGTACAAGGCTGTACAACTGTGTACAAGGTTGTACAATTGTGTACAAGGCTGTACAAGTGTGTACAAGGTTGTACAAGTGTGTACAAGGTTGTACAAGTGTGTACAAAGATGTACAAGTTTGTACAAGGGTGTACAAGTGTGTACGATGTGTAAAAGTTTGTACAAGGGTGTACAAGGTTGTACAAGTGTGTACAAGGTTGTACAATTGTGTACAAGGCTGTACAAGTGTGTACAAGGTTGTACAATTTTGTACAAGGCTGTACAAGTGTGTACAAGGTTGTACAAGTGTGTACAAGGCTGTACAATTGTGTACAAGGTTGTACAAGTGTGTACAAGGTTGTACAAGTGTGTACAAGGTTGTACAAGTGTGTACAAGGTTGTACAATTGTGTGTCAGGTTGTACAAGTGTGTACAAGGTTGTACAAGTGTGTACAAGGGTGTACAATCGTGTACAAGGATGTACAAGTTTGTACAAGTTTGTACAAGTTTGTACAAGTTTGTACAAGTTTGTACAAGGTTGTACAAGTGTGTACCAGGATGTACAAGTTTGTACAAGGGAGTACAAGTTTGTACAAGATTGTACAAGTGTGTACTGGGTTGTACAAGTGTGTACAAGATTGTATAAGTTTGTACAAGGTTGTACAAGTGTGTACAAGGGTGTACAAGTGTGTACAAATGTGTACAAGTTTTACAAGGTTGTACAAGTGTGTACAAGGTTGTACAAGGTGTGTACAAGGTTGTACATGTGTGTACAAGGGTGTACAAGTTTTTACAAGGCTCTACAAGTGTGTACAAGGTTGTACAAGGCTGTACAAGTGTGTACAAGGTTGTACAAGGTTGTACAAGTGTGTACAAGGGTGTACAAGTTTTTACGAGGATGTACAAGTGTGTACAAGGTTGTACAAGTGTGTACAAGGTTGTACAATTGTGTACAAGGCTGTACAAGTGTGTACAAGGTTGTACAAGTGTGTACAAGGCTGTACAATTGTGTACAAGGTTGTACAAGTGTGTACAAGGTTGTACAAGTGTGTACAAGGTTGTACAATTGTGTACAAGGCTGTACAAGTGTGTTCAAGGTTGTACAAGTGTGTACAAGGTTGTACAAGTGTGTACAAGGTTGTACAATTGTGTACAAG
This sequence comes from Macrosteles quadrilineatus, assembly GCF_028750875.1. Taxonomy (NCBI): domain Eukaryota; kingdom Metazoa; phylum Arthropoda; class Insecta; order Hemiptera; family Cicadellidae; genus Macrosteles; species Macrosteles quadrilineatus. The sequence goes on along the minus strand of NW_026542967.1, from coordinate 57,338 downwards.
GTTGTACAAGTGTGTACAAGGTTGTACAAGTGTGTACAAGGTTTTACAAGTGTGTACAAGGTTGTACAATTGTGTACAAGATTGTACAAGTGTGTACAAGGTTGTACAAGTGTGTACAAGGTTGTACAAGTGTGTACAAGGTTGTACAAGTGTGTACAAGGTTGTACAAGTGTGTACAAGGTTGTACAAGTGTGTACAAGGTTGTACAAGTGTGTACAAGGTTGTACAAGTGTGTACAAGGTTGTACAAGTGTGTACAAGCTTGTACAAGTGTGTACAAGCTTGTACAAGTGTGTACAAGGGTGTACAAGTGTGTACAAGGTTGTACAAGTTTTTACAAGGTTTTACAAGTGTGTACAAGGGTGTAAAATCGTGTACAAGGATGTACAAGTTTGTACAAGTTTGTACAAGGTTGTACAAGTGTGTACAAGGATGTACAAGTTTTTACAAGGGTGTACAAGTGTGTACGATAAGCAAAAGTGTGTACAAGAGTGTACAAGGTTGTACAAGTGTGTACAAGGTTGTACAATTGTGTACAAGGCTGTACAAGTGTGTACAAGGTTGTACAATTGTGTACAAGGCTGTACAAGTGTGTAAAAGGTTGTACAAGTGTGTACAAGGTTGTACAAGTGTGTACAAGGTTGTACAAGTGTGTACAAGGTTGTACAAGTGTGTACAAGGTTGTACAAGTGTGTACAAAGTTGTACAAGTGTGTACGAGGTTGTACAATTGTGTACAAGGTTGTACAAGTGTGTACAAGGTTGTACAATTGTGTACAAGGCTGTACAAGTGTTTTCAAGGTTGTACAAGGTTGTACAAGTGTGTACAAGGGTGTACAAGTTTTTACAAGGTTGTACAAGTGTGTACAAGGTTGTACAAGTGTGTACAAGGCTGTACAATTGTGTACAAGGTTGTACAAGTGTGTACAAGGTTGTACAAGTGTGTACAAGGTTGTACAATTGTGTACAAGGCTGTACAAGTGTGTACAAGGTTGTACAAGTGTGTACAAGGCTGTACAATTGTGTACAAGGTTGTACAAGTGTGTACAAGGTTGTACAAGTGTGTACAAGGTTATACAATTGTGTACAAGACTGTACAAGTGTGTACAAAGTTGTGCAAGTGTGTACAAGGTTGTACAAGTGTGTACAAGGTTGTACAATTGTGTACAAGGTTGTACAAGTGTGTACAAGGTTGTACAATTGTGTACAAGGTTGTACAAGTGTGTACAAGGTTGTACAAGTGTGTACAAGGGTGTACAATCGTGTACAAGGATGTACAAGTTTGTACAAGATTGTACAAGTGTGTACTGGGTTGTACAAGTGTGTACAAGATTGTATAAGTTTGTACAAGGTTGTACAAGTGTGTACAAGGGTGTACAAGTGTGTACAAATGTGTACAAGTGTGTACAGGGGTGTAAAAGTTTGTACAAGGGTGTACAAGTTTTACAAGGTTGTACAAGTGTGTACAAGGTTGTACAAGTTGTGTACTGGGTTGTACAAGTGTGTACAAGATTGTATAGGTTTGTACAAGGTTGTACAAGTGTGTATAAGGGTGTACAAGTGTGTACAAATGTGTACAAGTGTGTACAGGGGTGTACAAGTTTGTACAAGGGTGTACAAGTTTTACAAGGTTGTACAAGTGTGTACAAGGTTGTACAAGTTGTGTACAAGGTTATACATGTGTGTACAAGGGTGTACAAGTGTGTACAAGGTTGTACAAGTGTGTACAAGCTTGTACAAGTGTGTACAAGGGTGTACAAGTGTGTACAAGGTTGTACAAGTTTTTACAAGGTTGTACAAGTGTGTACAAGGGTGTAAAATCGTGTACAAGGATGTAAAAGTTTGTACAAGTTTGTACAAGGTTGTACAAGTGTGTACAAGGATGTACAAGTTTGTACAAGGGTGTACAAGTGTGTACGATAAGTAAAAGTGTGTACAAGGGTGTACAAGGTTGTACAAGTGTGTACAAGGTTGTACAATTGTGTACAAGGCTGTACAAGTGTGTACAAGGTTGTACAATTGTGTACAAGGCTGTACAAGTGTGTACAAGATTGTACAAGTGTGTACAAGGTTGTACAAGTGTGTACAAGGATGTACAAGTTTGTACAAGGGTGTACAAGTGTGTACGATGTGTAAAAGTTTGTACAAGGGTGTACAAGGTTGTACAAGTGTGTACAAGGCTGTACAAGTGTGTACAAGATTGTACAAGTGTGTACAAGGTTGTACAAGTTTGTACAAGGATGTACAAGTTTGTACAAGGGTGTACAAGTGTGTACGATGTGTAAAAGTTTGTACAAGGGTGTACAAGGTTGTACAAGTGTGTACAAGGCTGTACAAGTGTGTACAAGGTTGTACAATTTTGTACAAGGCTGTACAAGTGTGTACAAGGTTGTACAAGTGTGTACAAGGCTGTACAATTGTGTACAAGGTTGTACAAGTGTGTACAAGGTTGTACAAGTGTGTACAAGGTTGTACAATTGTGTACAAGGCTGTACAAGTGTGTACAAGGTTGTACAAGTGTGTACAAGGTTGTACAAGTGTGTACAAGGTTGTACAAGTGTGTACAAGGTTGTACAATTGTGTATCAGGTTGTACAAGTGTGTACAAGGTTGTACAAGTGTGTACAAGGGTGTACAATCGTGTACAAGGATGTACAAGTTTGTACAAGTTTGTACAAGTTTGTACAAGTTTGTACAAGTTTGTACAAGTTTGTACAAGGTTGTACAAGTGTGTACAAGGATGTACAAGTTTGTACAAGGGTGCACAAGTGTGTACAAGGCTGTACAATCGTGTACAAGCTTGTACAAGTGTGTACAAGGGTGTACAGGTTTGTACAAGGTTGAACAAGGTTGTACAAGTGTGTACAAGGGTGTACAAATGTGTACAAGGATGTAAAAGTTTGTACAAGTGTGTACAAGTTTGTACAAGGTTGTACAAGTGTGTACAAGGTTTTACAATTGTGTACAAGGTTGTACAAGTGTGTACAAGGTTGTACAAGTGTGTACAAGGTTGTACAAGTGTGTACAACTTGTACAAGTGTGTACAAGCTTGTACAAGTGTGTACAAGGTTGTACAAGTTTGTACAAGGTTGTACAAGTGTGTACAAGTTTGTACAAGGTTGTACAAATGTGTACGATAAGTAAAAGTGTGTACAAAGGTGTACAAGGTTGTACAAGTGTGTACAAGGTTGTACAAGTCTGTACAAGGTTGTACAATTGTGTACAAGGCTGTACAAGTGTGTACAAGGTTGTACAATTGTGTACAAGGCTGTACAAGTGTGTACAAGATTGTACAAGTGTGTACAAGGTTGTACAAGTGTGTACAAGGATGTACAAGTTTGTACAAGGGTGTACAAGTGTGTACGATGTGTAAAAGTTTGTACAAGGGTGTACAAGGTTGTACAAGTGTGTACAAGGTTGTACAATTGTGTACAAGGCTGTACAAGTGTGTACAAGGTTGTACAATTTTGTACAAGGCTGTACAAGTGTGTACAAGTCTGTACAAGTGTGTACAAGGCTGTACAATTGTGTACAAGGTTGTACAAGTGTGTACAAGGTTGTACAAGTTTGTACAAGGGTGTACAAGTGTGTACGATGTGTAAAAGTTTGTACAAGGGTGTACAAGGTTGTACAAGTGTGTACAAGGTTGTACAATTGTGTACAAGGCTGTACAAGTGTGTACAAGGTTGTACAAGTGTGTACAAGGCTGTACAATTGTGTACAAGGTTGTACAAGTGTGTACAAGGTTGTACAAGTGTGTACAAGGTTGTACAATTGTGTACAAGGCTGTACAAGTGTGTACAAGGTTGTACAAGTGTGTACAAGGTTGTACAAGTGTGTACAAGGTTGTACAAGTGTGTACAAGGTTGTACAAGTGTGTACAAGGTTGTACAAGTGTGTACAAGGTTGTACAATTGTGTATCAGGTTGTACAAGTGTGTACAAGGTTTTACAAGTGTGTACAAGGGTGTACAATCGTGTACAAGGATGTACAAGTTTGTACAAGTTTGTACAAGTTTGTACAAGTTTGTACAAGGTTGTACAAGTGTGTACAAGGATGTACAAGTTTGTACAAGGGTGCACAAGTGTGTACAAGGGTGTACAATCGTGTACAAGCTTGTACAAGTGTGTACAAGGGTGTACAGGTTTGTACAAGGTTGTACAAGGTTGTACAAGTGTGTACAAGGGTGTACAAATGTGTACAAGGATGTAAAAGTTTGTACAAGTTTGTACAAGTTTGTACAAGGTTGTACAAGTGTGTACAAGGTTTTACAATTGTGTACAAGGTTGTACAAGTGTGTACAAGGTTGTACAAGTGTGTACAAGGTTGTACAAGTGTGTACAACTTGTACAAGTGTGTACAAGCTTGTACAAGTGTGTACAAGGTTGTACAAGTTTGTACAAGGTTGTACAAGTGTGTACAAGTTTGTACAAGTGTGTACAAGTTTGTACAAGGTTGTACAAATGTGTACGATAAGTAAAAGTGTGTACAAGGGTGTACAAGGTTGTACAAGTGTGTACAAGGTTGTACAATTGTGTACAAGGCTGTACAAGTGTGTACAAGGTTGTACAATTGTGTACAAGGCTGTACAAGTGTGTACAAGATTGTACAAGTGTGTACAAGGTTGTACAAGTGTGTACAAGGATGTACAAGTTTGTACAAGGGTGTACAAGTGTGTACGATGTGTAAAAGTTTGTACAAGGGTGTACAAGGTTGTACAAGTGTGTACAAGGTTGTACAATTGTGTACAAGGCTGTACAAGTGTGTACAAGGTTGTACAATTTTGTACAAGGCTGTACAAGTGTGTACAAGGTTGTACAAGTGTGTACAAGGCTGTACAATTGTGTACAAGGTTGTAGAAGTGTGTACAAGGTTGTACAAGTGTGTACAAGGTTGTACAATTGTGTACAAGGCTGTACAAGTGTGTACAAGGTTGTACAAGTGTGTACAAGGTTGTACAAGTGTGTACAAGGTTGTACAAGTGTGTACAAGGTTGTACAAGTGTGTACAAGGTTGTACAAGTGTGTACAAGGTTGTACAATTGTGTATCAGGTTGTACAAGTGTGTACAAGGTTGTACAAGTGTGTACAAGGGTGTACAATCGTGTACAAGGATGTACAAGTTTGTACAAGTTTGTACAAGTTTGTACAAGTTTGTACAAGGTTGTACAAGTGTGTACAAGGATGTACAAGTTTGTATAAGGGTGCACAAGTGTGTACAAGGGTGTACAATCGTGTACAAGCTTGTACAAGTTTGTACAAGGGTGTACAGGTTTGTACAAGGTTGTACAAGGTTGTACAAGTGTGTACAAGAGTGTACAAATGTGTACAAGGATGTAAAAGTTTGTACAGGTGTGTACAAGTTTGTAAAAGGTTGTACAAGTGTGTACAAGGTTTTACAATTGTGTACAAGGTTGTACAAATGTGTACAAGGTTGTACAAGTGTGTACAAGGTTGTACAAGTGTGTACAAGGTTGTACAAGTGTGTACAACTTGTACAAGTGTGTACAAGCTTGTACAAGTGTGTACAAGGTTGTACAAGTTTGTACAAGGTTGTACAAGTGTGTACAAGTTTGTACAAGTGTGTACAAGTTTGTACAAGGTTGTACAAATGTGTACAAGGGTGTACAAAAGTGTACAAGGGTGCACAAGTTTGAACAAAGGTGTACAAGTGTATACAAGCTTGTACAAGTGTGTACAAGCATGTACAAGTGTGTACAAGGGTGTACAGGTTTGTACAAGGTTGTACAAGTGTGTACAAGGGTGTACAAGTGTGTACAAGGTTGTACAAGTGTGTACAAGCTTGTACAAGTGTGTACAAGGGTGTACAAGTGTGTACAAGGTTGTACAAGTGTGTACAAGCTTGTACAAGTGTGTACAAGGGTGTACAAGTGTGTACAAGGTTGAACAAGTTTTTACATGGTTGTACAAGTGTGTACAAGGTTGTACAAGGTTGTACAAGTGTGTACAAGGTTGTACAAGTGTGTACAAGGTTGTACAAGAGTGTACAAGGTTTTACAAGTGTGTACAAGGTTGTACAAGTGTGTACAAGGTTGTACAAGTGTGTACAAGGTTGTACAAGTGTGTAAAAGGTTGTACAAGTGTGTACAAGGTTGTACAAGTGTGTACAAGGTTGTACAAGTGTGTACAAGGGTGTACAAGTGTGTACAAGGTTGTACAAGTTTTTACAAGGTTGTACAAGTGTGTACAAGGGTGTAAAATCGTGTACAAGGATGTACAAGTTTGTACAAGTTTGTACAAGGTTGTACAAGTGTGTACAAGAATGTACAAGTTTGTACAAGGGTGTACAAGTGTTTACGATAAGTAAAAGTGTGTACAAGGGTGTACAAGGTTGTACAAGTGTGTACAAGGTTGTACAATTGTGTACAAGGCTGTACAACTGTGTACAAGGTTGTACAATTGTGTACAAGGCTGTACAAGTGTGTACAAGGTTGTACAAGTGTGTACAAGGTTGTACAAGTGTGTACAAGGATGTACAAGTTTGTACAAGGGTGTACAAGTGTGTACGATGTGTAAAAGTTTGTACAAGGGTGTACAAGGTTGTACAAGTGTGTACAAGGTTGTACAATTGTGTACAAGGCTGTACAATTTTGTACAAGGCTGTACAAGTGTGTACAAGGCTGTACAAGTGTGTACAAGGTTGTACAATTGTGTACAAGGCTGTACAATTGTGTACAAGGTTGTACAAGTGTGTACAAGGTTGTACAATTGTGTACAAGGCTGTACAATTGTGTACAAGGCTGTACAAGTGTGTACAAGGTTGTACAAGTGTGTACAAGGTTGTACAAGTGTGTACAAGGTTGTACAAGTGTGTACAAGGTTGTACAAGTGTGTACAAGGTTGTACAAGTGTGTACAAGGTTGTACAAGTGTGTACAAGGTTGTACAAGTTTTTACAAGGTTGTACAAGTGTGTACAAGGGTGTAAAATCGTGTACAAGGATGTACAAGTTTGTACAAGTTTGTACAAGGTTGTACAAGTGTGTACAAGGATGTACAAGTTTGTACAAGGGTGTACAAGTGTGTACGATAAGTAAAAGTGTGTACAAGGGTGTACAAGGTTGTACAAGTGTGTACAAGGTTGTACAATTGTGTACAAGGCTGTACAACTGTGTACAAGGTTGTACAATTGTGTACAAGGCTGTACAAGTGTGTACAAGGTTGTACAAGTGTGTACAAGGTTGTACAAGTGTGTACAAGGATGTACAAGTTTGTACAAGGGTGTACAAGTGTGTACGATGTGTAAAAGTTTGTACAAGGGTGTACAAGGTTGTACAAGTGTGTACAAGGTTGTACAATCGTGTACAAGGCTGTACAATTTTGTACAAGGCTGTACAAGTGTGTACAAGGCTGTACAAGTGTGTACAAGGCTGTACAAGTGTGTACAAGGTTGTACAAGTGTGTACAAGGTTGTACAATTGTGTACAAGGCTGTACAACTGTGTACAAGGTTGTACAATTGTGTACAAGGCTGTACAAGTGTGTACAAGGTTGTACAAGTGTGTACAAGGTTGTACAAGTGTGTACAAGGATGTACAAGTGTGTACAAGGATGTACAAGTTTGTACAAGGGTGTACAAGTGTGTACGATGTGTAAAAGTTTGTACAAGGGTGTACAAGGTTGTACAAGTATGTACAAGGTTGTACAATTGTGTACAAGGCTGTACAACTGTGTACAAGGTTGTACAATTGTGTACAAGGCTGTACAAGTGTGTACAAGGTTGTACAAGTGTGTACAAGGTTGTACAAGTGTGTACAAGGTTGTACAAGTTTGTACAAGGGTGTACAAGTGTGTACGATGTGTAAAAGTTTGTACAAGGGTGTACAACGTTGTACAAGTGTGTACAAGGTTGTACAATTGTGTACAAGGCTGTACAATTTTGTACAAGGCTGTACAAGTGTGTACAAGGTTGTACAATTGTGTACAAGGCTGTACAATTGTGTACAAGGTTGTACAAGTGTGTACAAGGTTGTACAAGTGTGTACAAGGTTGTACAATTGTGTACAAGGCTGTACAAGTGTGTACAAGGTTGTACAAGTGTGTACAAGGTTGTACAAGTGTGTACAAGGTTGTACAAGTGTGTCCAAGGTTGTACAAGTGTGTACAAGTCTGTACAAGTGTGTACAAGGTTGTACAATTGTGTGTCAGGTTGTACAAGTGTGTACAAGGTTGTACAAGTGTGTACAAGGGTGTACAATCGTGTACAAGGATGTACAAGTTTGTACAATTTGTACAAGGATGTACAAGTTTGTACAAGTTTGTACAAGTTTGTACAAGGTTGTACAAGTGTGTACAAGGATGTACAAGTTTGTACAAGGGAGTACAAGTTTGTACAAGATTGTACAAGTGTGTACTGGGTTGTACAAGTGTGTACAAGATTGTATAAGTTTGTACAAGGTTGTACAAGTGTGTACAAGGGAGTACAAGTGTGTACAAATGTGTACAAGTTTTACAAGGTTGTACAAGTGTGTACAAGGTTGTACAAGTGTGTACAAGGTTGTACAAGTGTGTACAAGCTTGTACAAGTGTGTACAAGGGTGTACAAGTGTGTACAAGGTTGTACAAGTGTGCACAAGCTTGTACAAGTGTGTACAAGGGTGTACAAGTGTGTACAAGGTTGTACAAGTTTTTACATGGTTGTACAAGTGTGTACAAGGTTGTACAAGGTTGTACAAGTGTGTACAAGGTTGTACAAGTGTGTACAAGGTTGTACAAGAGTGTACAAGGTTGTACAAATGTGTACAAGGGTGTACAAAAGTGTACAAGGGTGCACAAGTTTGAACAAAGGTGTACAAGTGTATACAAGCTTGTACAAGTGTGTACAAGCATGTACAAGTGTGTACAAGCATGTACAAGTGTGTACAAGGGTGTACAGGTTTGTACAAGGTTGTACAAGTGTGTACAAGGGTGTACAAGTGTGTACAAGGTTGTACAAGTGTGTACAAGCTTGTACAAGTGTGTACAAGGGTGTACAAGTGTGTACAAGGTTGTACAAGTGTGTACAAGCTTGTACAAGTGTGTACAAGGGTGTACAAGTGTGTACAAGGTTGTACAAGTTTTTACATGGTTGTACAAGTGTGTACAAGGTTGTACAAGGTTGTACAAGTGTGTACAAGGTTGTACAAGAGTGTACAAGGTTGTACAAGTGTGTACAAGGTTGTACAAGTGTGTACAAGGTTGTACAAGTGTGTACAAGGTTGTACAAGTGTGTACAAGGTTGTACAAGTGTGTACAAGGTTGTACAAGTGTGTACAAGGTTGTACAAGTGTGTACAAGGTTGTACAAGTGTGTACAAGGTTGTACAAGTGTGTACAAGGTTGTACAGGTGTGTACAAGGTTGTACAAGTGTGTACAAGGTTGTACAAGTGTGTACAAGGTTGTACAAGTGTGTACAAGGGTGTACAAGTGTGTACAAGGTTGTACAAGTTTTTACAAGGTTGTACAAGTGTGTACAAGGGTGTAAAATCGTGTACAAGGATGTACAAGTTTGTACAAGTTTGTACAAGGTTGTACAAGTGTGTACAAGGATGTACAAGTTTGTACAAGGGTGTACAAGTGTGTACGATAAGTAAAAGTGTGTACAAGGGTGTACAAGGTTGTACAAGTGTGTACAAGGTTGTACAAGTGTGTACAAGGTTGTACAAGTGTGTACAAGGTTGTACAAGTGTGTACAAGGTTGTACAAGTGTGTACAAGGGTGTACAAGTGTGTACAAGGTTGTACAAGTTTTTACAAGGTTGTACAAGTGTGTACAAGGGTGTAAAATCGTGTACAAGGATGTACAAGTTTGTACAAGTTTGTACAAGGTTGTACAAGTGTGTACAAGGATGTACAAGTTTGTACAAGGGTGTACAAGTGTTTACGATAAGTAAAAGTGTGTACAAGGGTGTACAAGGTTGTACAAGTGTGTACAAGGTTGTACAATTGTGTACAAGGCTGTACAACTGTGTACAAGGTTGTACAATTGTGTACAAGGCTGTACAAGTGTGTACAAGGTTGTACAAGTGTGTACAAGGTTGTACAAGTGTGTACAAGGATGTACAAGTTTGTACAAGGGTGTACAAGTGTGTACGATGTGTAAAAGTTTGTACAAGGGTGTACAAGGTTGTACAAGTGTGTACAAGGTTGTACAATTGTGTACAAGGCTGTACAATTTTGTACAAGGCTGTACAAGTGTGTACAAGGCTGTACAAGTGTGTACAAGGTTGTACAATTGTGTACAAGGCTGTACAATTGTGTACAAGGTTGTACAAGTGTGTACAAGGTTGTACAAGTGTGTACAAGGTTGTACAAGTTTTTACAAGGTTGTACAAGTGTGTACAAGGGTGTAAAATCGTGTACAAGGATGTACAAGTTTGTACAAGTTTGTACAAGGTTGTACATGTGTGTACAAGGATGTACAAGTTTGTACAAGGGTGTACAAGTGTGTACGATAAGTAAAAGTGTGTACAAGGGTGTACAAGGTTGTACAAGTGTGTACAAGGTTGTACAATTGTGTACAAGGCTGTACAACTGTGTACAAGGTTGTACAATTGTGTACAAGGCTGTACAAGTGTGTACAAGGTTGTACAAGTGTGTACAAGGTTGTACAAGTGTGTACAAGGATGTACAAGTTTGTACAAGGGTGTACAAGTGTGTACGATGTGTAAAAGTTTGTACAAGGGTGTACAAGGTTGTACAAGTGTGTACAAGGTTGTACAATTGTGTACAAGGCTGTACAATTTTGTACAAGGCTGTTCAAGTGTGTACAAGGCTGTACAAGTGTGTACAAGGTTGTACAAGTGTGTACAAGGTTGTACAATTGTGTACAAGGCTGTACAACTGTGTACAAGGTTGTACAATTGTGTACAAGGCTGTACAAGTGTGTACAAGGTTGTACAAGTGTGTACAAGGTTGTACAAGTGTGTACAAGGATGTACAAGTTTGTACAAGGGTGTACAAGTGTGTACGATGTGTAAAAGTTTGTACAAGGGTGTACAAGGTTGTACAAGTATGTACAAGGTTTTACAATTGTGTACAAGGCTGTACAACTGTGTACAAGGTTGTACAATTGTGTACAAGGCTGTACAAGTGTGTACAAGGTTGTACAAGTGTGTACAAGGTTGTACAAGTGTGTACAAGGATGTACAAGTTTGTACAAGGGTGTACAAGTGTGTACGATGTGTAAAAGTTTGTACAAGGGTGTACAAGGTTGTACAAGTGTGTACAAGGTTGTACAATTGTGTACAAGGCTGTACAATTTTGTACAAGGCTGTACAAGTGTGTACAAGGTTGTACAATTGTGTACAAGGCTGTACAATTGTGTACAAGGTTGTACAAGTGTGTACAAGGTTGTACAAGTGTGTACAAGGTTGTACAATTGTGTACAAGGCTGTACAAGTGTGTACAAGGTTGTACAAGTGTGTACAAGGTTGTACAAGTGTGTACAAGGTTGTACAAGTGTGTCCAAGGTTGTACAAGTGTGTACAAGTCTGTACAAGTGTGTACAAGGTTGTACAATTGTGTGTCAGGTTGTACAAGTGTGTACAAGGTTGTACAAGTGTGTACAAGGTTGTACAAGTGTGTACAAGGGTGTACAATCGTGTACAAGGATGTACAAGTTTGTACAAGTTTGTACAAGTTTGTACAAGGTTGTACAAGTGTGTACAAGGATGTACAAGTTTGTACAAGGGAGTACAAGTTTGTACAAGATTGTACAAGTGTGTACTGGGTTGTACAAGTGTGTACAAGATTGTATAAGTTTGTACAAGGTTGTACAAGTGTGTACAAGGGAGTACAAGTGTGTACAAATGTGTACAAGTTTTACAAGGTTGTACAAGTGTGTACAAGGTTGTACAAGTGTGTACAAGGTTGTACAAGTGTGTACAAGCTTGTACAAGTGTGTACAAGGGTGTACAAGTGTGTACAAGGTTGTACAAGTGTGTACAAGCTTGTACAAGTGTGTACAAGCTTGTACAAGTGTGTACAAGGGTGTACAAGTGTGTACAAGGTTGTACAAGTTTTTACATGGTTGTACAAGTGTGTACAAGGTTGTACAAGGTTGTACAAGTGTGTACAAGGTTGTACAAGTGTGTACAAGGTTGTACAAGAGTGTACAAGGTTGTACAAATGTGTACAAGGGTGTACAAAAGTGTACAAGGGTGCACAAGTTTGAACAAAGGTGTACAAGTGTATACAAGCTTGTACAAGTGTGTACAAGCATGTACAAGTGTGTACAAGGGTGTACAGGTTTGTACAAGGTTGTACAAGTGTGTACAAGGGTGTACAAGTGTGTACAAGGTTGTACAAGTGTGTACAAGCTTGTACAAGTGTGTACAAGGGTGTACAAGTGTGTACAAGGTTGTACAAGTGTGTACAAGCTTGTACAAGTGTGTACAAGGGTGTACAAGTGTGTACAAGGTTGTACAAGTTTTTACATGGTTGTACAAGTGTGTACAAGGTTGTACAAGGTTGTACAAGTGTGTACAAGGTTGTACAAGAGTGTACAAGGTTGTACAAGTGTGTACAAGGTTGTACAAGTGTGTACAAGGTTGTACAAGTGTGTACAAGGTTGTACAAGTGTGTACAAGGTTGTACAAGTGTGTACAAGGTTGTACAAGTGTGTACAAGGTTGTACAAGTGTGTACAAGGTTGTACAAGTGTGTACAAGGTTGTACAAGTGTGTACAAGGTTGTACAAGTGTGTACAAGGTTGTACAAGTGTGTACAAGGGTGTACAAGTGTGTACAAGGTTGTACAAGTTTTTACAAGGTTGTACAAGTGTGTACAAGGGTGTAAAATCGTGTACAAGGATGTACAAGTTTTCACAAGTTTGTACAAGGTTGTACAAGTGTGTACAAGGATGTACAAGTTTGTACAAGGGTGTACAAGTGTGTACGATAAGTAAAAGTGTGTACAAGGGTGTACAAGGTTGTACAAGTGTGTACAAGGTTGTACAATTGTGTACAAGGCTGTACAACTGTGTACAAGGTTGTACAATTGTGTACAAGGCTGTACAAGTGTGTACAAGGTTGTACAAATGTGTACAAGGTTGTACAAGTGTGTACAAGGATGTACAAGTTTGTACAAGGGTGTACAAGTGTGTACGATGTGTAAAAGTTTGTACAAGGGTGTACAAGGTTGTACAAGTGTGTACAAGGTTGTACAATTGTGTACAAGGCTGTACAATTTTGTACAAGGCTGTACAAGTGTGTACAAGGCTGTACAAGTGTGTACAAGGTTGTACAATTGTGTACAAGGCTGTACAATTGTGTACAAGGTTGTACAAGTGTGTACAAGGTTGTACAAGTGTGTACAAGGTTGTACAATTGTGTACAAGGCTGTACAAGTGTGTACAAGGTTGTACAAGTGTGTACAAGGTTGTACAAGTGTGTACAAGGTTGTACAAGTGTGTACAAGGTTGTACAAGTGTGTACAAGGTTGTACAAGTGTGTACAAGGTTGTACAAGTTTTTACAAGGTTGTACAAGTGTGTACAAGGGTGTAAAATCGTGTACAAGGATGTACAAGTTTGTACAAGTTTGTACAAGGTTGTACAAGTGTGTACAAGGATGTACAAGTTTGTACAAGGGTGTACAAGTGTGTACGATAAGTAAAAGTGTGTACAAGGGTGTACAAGGTTTCCAATGTGTACAAGGTTGTACAATTGTGTACAAGGCTGTACAACTGTGTACAAGGTTGTACAATTGTGTACAAGGCTGTACAAGTGTGTACAAGGTTGTACAAGTGTGTACAAGGTTGTACAAGTGTTTACAAGGATGTACAAGTTTGTACAAGGGTGTACAAGTGTGTACGATGTGTAAAAGTTTGTACAAGGGTGTACAAGGTTGTACAAGTGTGTACAAGGTTGTACAATTGTGTACAAGGCTGTACAATTGTGTACAAGGCCTTACAAGTGTGTACAAGGCTGTACAAGTGTGTACAAGGTTGTACAAGTGTGTACAAGGCTGTACAATTTTTACAAGGCTGTACAAGTGTGTACAAGGTTGTACAATTGTGTACAAGGCTGTACAATTGTGTACAAGGCTGTACAACTGTGTACAAGGTTGTACAATTGTGTACAAGGCTGTACAAGTGTGTACAAGGTTGTACAAGTGTGTACAAGGTTGTACAAGTGTGTACAAGGATGTACAAGTTTGTACAAGGGTGTACAAGTGTGTACGATGTGTAAAAGTTTGTACAAGGGTGTACAAGGTTGTACAAGTGTGTACAAGGTTGTACAATTGTGTACAAGGCTGTACAACTGTGTACAAGGTTGTACAATTGTGTACAAGGCTGTACAAGTGTGTACAAGGTTGTACAAGTGTGTATAAGGTTGTACAAGTGTGTACAAGGATGTACAAGTTTGTACAAGGGTGTACAAGTGTGTACGATGTGTAAAAGTTTGTACAAGGGTGTACAAGGTTGTACAAGTGTGTACAAGGTTGTACAATTGTGTACAAGGCTGTACAATTTTGTACAAGGCTGTACAAGTGTGTACAAGGTTGTACAATTGTGTACAAGGCTGTACAATTGTGTACAAGGTTGTACAAGTGTGTACAAGGTTGTACAAGTGTGTACAAGGTTGTACAATTGTGTACAAGGCTGTACAAGTGTGTACAAGGTTGTACAAGTGTGTACAAGGTTGTACAAGTGTGTACAAGGTTGTACAAGTGTGTACAAGGTTGTACAAGTGTGTACAAGGTTGTACAAGTGTGTACAAGGTTGTACAATTGTGTGTCAGGTTGTACAAGTGTGTACAAGGTTGTACAAGTGTGTACAAGGTTGTACAAGTGTGTACAAGGGTGTACAATCGTGTACAAGGATGTACAAGTTTGTACAAGTTTGTACAAGTTTGTACAAGGTTGTACAAGTGTGTACAAGGATGTACAAGTTTGTACAAGGTTGTACAAGTGTGTACAAGGATGTACAAGTTTGTACAAGGGAGTACAAGTTTGTACAAGATTGTACAAGTGTGTACTGGGTTGTACAAGTGTGTACAAGATTGTATAAGTTTGTACAAGGATGTACAAGTGTGTACAAGGGTGTACAAGTGTGTACAAATGTGTACAAGTTTTACAAGGTTGTACAAGTGTGTACAAGGTTGTACAAGTTGTGTACAAGGTTGTACATGTGTGTACAAGGGTGTACAAGTTTTTACAAGGCTGTACAAGTGTGTACAAGGTTGTACAAGGTTGTACAAGGCTGTACAAGTGTGTACAAGGTTGTACAAGGTTGTACAAGTGTGTACATTGTGTACAAGTTTTTACAAGGTTGTACAAGTGTGTACAAGGTTGTACAAGTGTGTACAAGGCTGTACAATTGTGTACAAGGTTGTACAAGTGTGTACAAGGTTGTACAAGTGTGTACAAGGTTGTACAATTGTGTACAAGGCTGTACAAGTGTGTACAAGGTTGTACAAGTGTGTACAAGGCTGTACAATTGTGTACAAGGTTGTACAAGTGTGTACAAGGTTGTACAAGTGTGTACAAGGTTGTACAATTGTGTACAAGGCTGTACAAGTGTGTTCAAGGTTGTACAAGTGTGTACAAGGTTGTACAAGTGTGTACAAGGGTGTACAATTGTGTACAAGGATGTACAAGTGTGTACAAGGTTGTACAAGTGTGTACAAGGATGTACAAGTTTGTACAAGAGCTGTACAAGTGTGTACGAAGTGTAAAAGTTTGTACAAGGGTGTACAAGTTTGTACAAGTGTGTACAAGGTTGTACAATTGTGTACAAGGCTGTACAAGTGTGTACAAGGTTGTACAATTTTGTACAAGGCTGTACAAGTGTGTACAAGGTTGTACAAGTGTGTACAAGGCTCTACAATTGTGTACAAGGTTGTACAAGTGTGTACAAGGTAGTACAAGTGTGTACAAGGTTGTACAATTGTGTACAAGGCTGTACAAGTGTGTACAAGGTTGTACAATTGTGTACAAGGCTGTACAAGTGTGTAAAAGGTTGTACAAGTGTGTACAAGGTTGTACAAGTGTGTACAAGGTTGTACAAGTGTGTACAAGGTTGTACAAGTGTGTACAAGATTGTTCAAGTGTGTACGAGGTTGTACAATTGTGTACATGGTTGTACAAGTGTGTACAAGGTTGTACAATTGTGTACAAGGCTGTACAAGTGTGTACAAGTTTGTACAAGGTTGTACAAGTGTGTACAAGGGTGTACAAGTTTTAACAAGGTTGTACAAGTGTGTACAAGGTTGTACAAGTGTGTACAAGGCTGTACAATTGTGTACAAGGTTGTACAAGTGTGTACAAGGTTGTACAAGTGTGTACAAGGTTGTACAATTGTGTACAAGGCTGTACAAGTGTGTACAAGGTTGTAAAAGTGTGTACAAGGCTGTACAATTGTGTACAAGGTTGTACAAGTGTGTACAAGGTTGTACAAGTGTGTACAAGGTTGTACAATTGTGTACAAGACTGTACAAGTGTGTACAAAGTTGTGCAAGTGTGTACAAGGTTGTACAAGTGTGTACAAGGTTGTACAATTGTGTACAAGGTTGTACAAGTGTGTACAATGTTGTACAAGTGTGTACAATCGTGTACAAGGATGTACAAGTTTGTACAAGATTGTAAAATTGTGTACTGGGTTGTACAAGTGTGTACAAGATTGTATAAGTTTGTACAAGGTTGTACAAGTGTGTACAAGGGTGTACAAGTGTGTACAAATGTGTACAAGTGTGTACAGGGGTGTACAAGTTTGTACAACTGTGTACAAGTTTTACAAGGTTGTACAAGTGTGTACAAGGTTGTACAAGTTGTGTACTGGGTTGTACAAGTGTGTACAAGATTGTATAAGTTTGTACAAGGTTGTACAAGTGTGTACAAGGGTGTACAAGTGTGTACAAATGTGTACAAGTGTGTACAGGGGTGTACAAGTTTGTACAAGGGTGTACAAGTTTTACAAGGTTGTACAAGTGTGTACAAGGTTATACAAGTTGTGTACAAGGTTGTACATGTGTGTACAAGGGTGTACAAGTGTGTACAAGGTTGTACAAGTGTGTACAAGCTTGTACAAGTGTGTACAAGGGTGTACAAGTGTGTACAAGGTTGTACAAGTTTTTACAAGGTTGTACAAGTGTGTACAAGGCGGTAAAATCGTGTACAAGGATGTACAAGTTTGTACAAGTTTGTACAAGGTTGTACAAGTGTGTACAAGGATGTACAAGTTTGTACAAGGGTGTACAAGTGTGTACGATAAGTAAAAGTGTGTACAAGGGTGTACAAGGTTGTACAAGTTTGTACAAGGTTGTACAATTGTGTACAAGGCTGTACAAGTGTGTACAAAGTTGTACAATTGTGTACAAGGCTGTACAAGTGTGTACAAGATTGTACAAGTGTGTACAAGGTTGTACAAGTGTGTACAAGGATGTACAAGTTTGTACAAGGGTGTACAAGTGTGTACGATGTGTAAAAGTTTGTACAAGGGTGTACAAGGTTGTACAAGTGTGTACAAGGTTGTACAATTGTGTACAAGGCTGTACAAGTGTGTACAAGGTTGTACAATTTTGTACAAGGCTGTACAAGTGTGTACAAGGTTGTACAAGTGTGTACAAGGCTGTACAATTGTGTACAAGGTTGTACAAGTGTGTACAAGGTTGTACAAGTGTGTACAAGGTTGTACAATTGTGTAGAAGGCTGTACAAGTGTGTACAAGGTTGTACAAGTGCGTACAAGGTTGTACAAGTGCGTACAAGGTTGTAGAAGTGTGTACAAGGTTGTACAAGTGTGTACAAGGTTGTACAAGTGTGTACAAGGTTGTACAAGTGTGTACAAGGTTGTACAATTGTGTATCAGGTTGTACAAGTGTGTACAAGGATATACAAGTTTGTACAAGTGTGTACAATCGTGTACAAGGATGTACAAGTTTGTACAAGGGTGTACAAGGTTGTACAAGTGTGTACAAGGTTGTACAATTGTGTACAAGGCTGTACAATTTTGTACAAGTCTGTACAAGTGTGTACAAGGCTGTACAAGTGTGTACAAGGTTGTACAATTGTGTACAAGGCTGTACAATTGTGTACAAGGTTGTACAAGTGTGTACAAGGTTGTACAAGTGTGTACAAGGTTGTACAATTGTGTACAAGGCTGTACAAGTGTGTACAAGGTTGTACAAGTGTGTACAAGGTTGTACAAGTGTGTACAAGGTTGTACAAGTGTGTACAAGGTTGTACAAGTGTGTACAAGGTTGTACAAGTGTGTACAAGGTTGTACAATTGTGTGTCAGGTTGTACAAGTGTGTACAAGGTTTACAAGTGTGTACAAGGGTGTACAATAGTGTACAAGGATGTACAAGTTTGTACAAGTTTGTACAAGTTTGTACAAGGTTGTACAAGTGTGTACAAGGATGTACAAGTTTGTACAAGGGAGTAAAAGTTTGTACAAGATTGTACAAGTGTGTACTGGGTTGTACAAGTGTGTACAAGATTGTATAAGTTTGTACAAGGTTGTACAAGTGTGTACAAGGGTGTACAAGTGTGTACAAATGTGTACAAGTTTTACAAGGTTGTACAAGTGTGTACAAGGTTGTACAAGTTGTGTACAAGGTTGTACATGTGTGTACAAGGGTGTACAAGTTTTTACAAGGCTGTACAAGTGTAAACAAGGTTGTACAAGGTTGTACAAGGCTGTACAATTGTGTACAAGGTTGTACAAGTGTGTACAAGGTTGTACAAGTGTGTACAAGGTTGTACAATTGTGTACAAGGCTGTACAAGTGTGTACAAGGTTGTACAAGTGTGTACAAGGTTGTACAATTGTGTACAAGGCTGTACAAGTGTGTACAAGGTTGTACAAGTGTGTACAAGGCTGTACAATTGTGTACAAGGTTGTACAAGTGTGTACAAGGTTGTACAAGTGTGTACAAGGTTGTACAATTGTGTACAAGGCTGTACAAGTGTGTTCAAGGTTGTACAAGTGTGTACAAGGTTGTACAAGTGTGTACAAGGGTGTACTATTGTGTACAAGGATGTACAAGTGTGTACAAGGTTGTACAAGTGTGTACAAGGATGTACAAGTTTGTACAAGGGCTGTACAAGTGTGTACGAAGTGTAAATGTTTGTACAAGGGTGTACAAGTTTGTACAAGTGTGTACAAGGTTGTACAATTGTGTACAAGGCTGTACAAGTGTGTACAAGGTTGTACAATTTTGTACAAGGCTGTACAAGTGTGTACAAGGTTGTACAAGTGTGTACAGAGCTCTACAATTGTGTACAAGGTTGTACAAGTGTGTACAAGGTTGTACAAGTGTGTACAAGGTTGTACAAGTGTGTACAAGGTTGTACAATTGTGTACAAGGGTTTACAAGTGTGTACAAGGTTGTACAATTGTGTACAAGGCTGTACAAGTGTGTAAAAGGTTGTACAAGTGTGTACAAGGTTGTACAAGTGTGTACAAGGTTTTACAAGTGTGTACAAGGTTGTTCAAGTGTGTACAAGGTTGTACAAGTGTGTACGAGGTTTCAAAATTGTGTACAAGGTTGTACAAGTGTGTACAAGGTTGTACAATTGTGTACAAGGCTGTACAAGTGTGTACAAGGTTGTACAAGGTTGTACAAGTGTGTACAAGGGTGTACAAGTTTTAACAAGGTTGTACAAGTGTGTACAAGGTTGTACAAGTGTGTACAAGGCTGTACAATTGTGTACAAGGTTGTACAAGTGTGTACAAGGTTGTACAAGTGTGTACAAGGTTGTACAATTGTGTACAAGGCTGTACAAGTGTGTACAAGGTTGTACAAGTGTGTACAAGGCTGTACAATTGTGTACAAGGTTGTACAAGTGTGTACAAGGTTGTACAAGTGTGTACAAGGTTGTACAATTGTGTACAAGACTGTACAAGTGTGTACAAAGTTGTGCAAGTGTGTACAAGGTTGTACAAGTGTGTACAAGGTTGTACAATTGTGTACAAGGTTGTACAAGTGTGTACAAGGTTGTACAAGTGTGTACAAGGGTGTACAATCGTGTACAAGGATGTACAAGATTGTACAAGATTGTACAAGTGTGTACTGGGTTGTACAAGTGTGTACAAGATTGTATAAGTTTGTACAAGGTTGTACAAGTGTGTACAAGGGTGTACAAGTGTGTACAAATGTGTACAAGTGTGTACAGGGGTGTACAAGTTTGTACAAGGGTGTACAAGTTTTACAAGGTTGTACAAGTGTGTACAAGGTTGTACAAGTTGTGTACTGGGTTGTACAAGTGTGTACAAGATTGTATAAGTTTGTACAAGGTTGTACAAGTGTGTACAAGGGTGTACAAGTGTGTACAAATGTGTACAAGTGTGTACAGGGCTGTACAAGTTTGTACAAGGGTGTACAAGTTTAACAAGGTTGTACAAGTGTGTACAAGGTTGTACAAGTTGTGTACAAGGTTGTACATGTGTGTACAAGGGTGTACAAGTGTGTACAAGGTTGTACAAGTGTGTACAAGCTTGTACAAGTGTGTACAAGGGTGTACAAGTGTGTACAAGGGTGTACAAGTGTGTACAAGGTTGTACAAGTTTTTACAAGGTTGTACAAGTGTGTACAAGGCGGTAAAATCGTGTACAAGGATGTACAAGTTTGTACAAGTTTGTACAAGGTTGTACAAGTGTGTACAAGGATGTACAAGTTTGTACAAGGGTGTACAAGTGTGTACGATAAGTAAAAGTGTGTACAAGGGTGTACAAGGTTGTACAAGTGTGTACAAGGTTGTACAATTGTGTACAAGGCTGTACAATTTTGTACAAGGCTGTACAAGTGTGTACAAGGTTGTACAATTGTGTACAAGGCTGTACAATTGTGTACAAGGTTGTACAAGTGTGTACAAGGTTGTACAAGTGTGTACAAGGTTGTACAATTGTGTACAAGGCTGTACAAGTGTGTACAAGGTTGTACAAGTGTGTACAAGGTTGTACAAGTGTGTACAAGGTTGTACAAGTGTGTCCAAGGTTGTACAAGTGTGTACAAGTCTGTACAAGTGTGTACAAGGTTGTACAATTGTGTGTCAGGTTGTACAAGTGTGTACAAGGTTGTACAAGTGTGTACAAGGGTGTACAATCGTGTACAAGGATGTACAAGTTTGTACAAGTTTGTACAAGTTTGTACAAGGTTGTACAAGTGTGTACAAGGATGTACAAGTTTGTACAAGGGAGTACAAGTTTGTACAAGATTGTACAAGTGTGTACTGGGTTGTACAAGTGTGTACAAGATTGTATAAGTTTGTACAAGGTTGTACAAGTGTGTACAAGGGAGTACAAGTGTGTACAAATGTGTACAAGTTTTACAAGGTTGTACAAGTGTGTACAAGGTTGTACAAGTGTGTACAAGGTTGTACAAGTGTGTACAAGCTTGTACAAGTGTGTACAAGGGTGTACAAGTGTGTACAAGGTTGTACAAGCGTGTACAAGCTTGTACAAGTGTGTACAAGCTTGTACAAGTGTGTACAAGGGTGTACAAGTGTGTACAAGGTTGTACAAGTTTTTACATGGTTGTACAAGTGTGTACAAGGTTGTACAAGGTTGTACAAGTGTGTACAAGGTTGTACAAGTGTGTACAAGGTTGTACAAGAGTGTACAAGGTTGTACAAATGTGTACAAGGGTGTACAAAAGTGTACAAGGGTGCACAAGTTTGAACAAAGGTGTACAAGTGTATTCAAGCTTGTACAAGTGTGTACAAGCATGTACAAGTGTGTACAAGGGTGTACAGGTTTGTACAAGGTTGTACAAGTGTGTACAAGGGTGTACAAGTGTGTACAAGGTTGTACAAGTGTGTACAAGCTTGTACAAGTGTGTACAAGGGTGTACAAGTGTGTACAAGGTTGTACAAGTGTGTACAAGCTTGTACAAGTGTGTACAAGGGTGTACAAGTGTGTACAAGGTTGTACAAGTTTTTACATGGTTGTACAAGTGTGTGCAAGGTTGTACAAGGTTGTACAAGTGTGTACAAGGTTGTACAAGAGTGTACAAGGTTGTACAAGTGTGTACAAGGTTGTACAAGTGTGTACAAGGTTGTACAAGTGTGTACAAGGTTGTACAAGTGTGTACAAGGTTGTACAAGTGTGTACAAGGTTGTACAAGTGTGTACAAGGTTGTACAAGTGTGTACAAGGTTGTACAAGTGTGTACAAGGTTGTACAAGTGTGTACAAGGTTGTACAAGTGTGTACAAGGTTGTACAAGTGTGTACAAGGGTGTACAAGTGTGTACAAGGTTGTACAAGTTTTTACAAGGTTGTACAAGTGTGTACAAGGGTGTAAAATCGTGTACAAGGATGTACAAGTTTGTACAAGTTTGTACAAGGTTGTACAAGTGTGTACAAGGATGTACAAGTTTGTACAAGGGTGTACAAGTGTGTACGATAAGTAAAAGTGTGTACAAGGGTGTACAAGGTTGTACAAGTGTGTACAAGGTTGTACAATTGTGTACAAGGCTGTACAACTGTGTACAAGGTTGTACAATTGTGTACAAGGCTGTACAAGTGTGTACAAGGTTGTACAAATGTGTACAAGGTTGTACAATTGTGTACAAGGCTGTACAATTTTGTACAAGGCTGTACAAGTGTGTACAAGGCTGTACAAGTTTGTACAAGGGTGTACAAGTGTGTACGATGTGTAAAAGTTTGTACAAGGGTGTACAAGGTTGTACAAGTGTGTACAAGGTTGTACAATTGTGTACAAGGCTGTACAATTTTGTACAAGGCTGTACAAGTGTGTACAAGGCTGTACAAGTGTGTACAAGGTTGTACAATTGTGTACAAGGCTGTACAATTGTGTACAAGGTTGTACAAGTGTGTACAAGGTTGTACAAGTGTGTACAAGGTTGTACAATTGTGTACAAGGCTGTACAAGTGTGTACAAGGTTGTACAAGTGTGTACAAGGTTGTACAAGTGTGTACAAGGTTGTACAAGTGTGTACAAGGTTGTACAAGTGTGTACAAGGTTGTACAATTGTGTACAAGGCTGTACAATTTTGTACAAGGCTGTACAAGTGTGTACAAGGCTGTACAAGTGTGTACAAGGTTGTACAATTGTGTACAAGGCTGTACAATTGTGTACAAGGTTGTACAAGTGTGTACAAGGTTGTACAAGTGTGTACAAGGTTGTACAATTGTGTACAAGGCTGTACAAGTGTGTACAAGGTTGTACAAGTGTGTACAAGGTTGTACAAGTGTGTACAAGGTTGTACAAGTGTGTACAAGGTTGTACAAGTGTGTACAAGGTTGTACAAGTGTGTACAAGGTTGTACAAGTTTTTACAAGGTTGTACAAGTGTGTACAAGGGTGTAAAATCGTGTACAAGGATGTACAAGTTTGTACAAGTTTGTACAAGGTTGTACAAGTGTGTACAAGGATGTACAAGTTTGTACAAGGGTGTACAAGTGTGTACGATAAGTAAAAGTGTGTACAAGGGTGTACAAGGTTTCCAATGTGTACAAGGTTGTACAATTGTGTACAAGGCTGTACAACTGTGTACAAGGTTGTACAATTGTGTACAAGGCTGTACAAGTGTGTACAAGGTTGTACAAGTGTGTACAAGGTTGTACAAGTGTTTACAAGGATGTACAAGTTTGTACAAGGGTGTACAAGTGTGTACGATGTGTAAAAGTTTGTACAAGGGTGTACAAGGTTGTACAAGTGTGTACAAGGTTGTACAATTGTGTACAAGGCTGTACAATTGTGTACAAGGCTTTACAAGTGTGTACAAGGCTGTACAAGTGTGTACAAGGTTGTACAAGTGTGTACAAGGCTGTACAATTTTTACAAGGCTGTACAAGTGTGTACAAGGTTGTACAATTGTGTACAAGGCTGTACAATTGTGTACAAGGCTGTACAACTGTGTACAAGGTTGTACAATTGTGTACAAGGCTGTACAAGTGTGTACAAGGTTGTACAAGTGTGTACAAGGTTGTACAAGTGTGTACAAGGATGTACAAGTTTGTACAAGGGTGTACAAGTGTGTACGATGTGTAAAAGTTTGTACAAGGGTGTACAAGGTTGTACAAGTGTGTACAAGGTTGTACAATTGTGTACAAGGCTGTACAACTGTGTACAAGGTTGTACAATTGTGTACAAGGCTGTACAAGTGTGTACAAGGTTGTACAAGTGTGTATAAGGTTGTACAAGTGTGTACAAGGATGTACAAGTTTGTACAAGGGTGTACAAGTGTGTACGATGTGTAAAAGTTTGTACAAGGGTGTACAAGGTTGTACAAGTGTGTACAAGGTTGTACAATTGTGTACAAGGCTGTACAATTTTGTACAAGGCTGTACAAGTGTGTACAAGGTTGTACAATTGTGTACAAGGCTGTACAATTGTGTACAAGGTTGTACAAGTGTGTACAAGGTTGTACAAGTGTGTACAAGGTTGTACAATTGTGTACAAGGCTGTACAAGTGTGTACAAGGTTGTACAAGTGTGTACAAGGTTGTACAAGTGTGTACAAGGTTGTACAAGTGTGTACAAGGTTGTACAAGTGTGTACAAGGTTGTACAAGTGTGTACAAGGTTGTACAATTGTGTGTCAGGTTGTACAAGTGTGTACAAGGTTGTACAAGTGTGTACAAGGTTGTACAAGTGTGTACAAGGGTGTACAATCGTGTACAAGGATGTACAAGTTTGTACAAGTTTGTACAAGTTTGTACAAGGTTGTACAAGTGTGTACAAGGATGTACAAGTTTGTACAAGGTTGTACAAGTGTGTACAAGGATGTACAAGTTTGTACAAGGGAGTACAAGTTTGTACAAGATTGTACAAGTGTGTACTGGGTTGTACAAGTGTGTACAAGATTGTATAAGTTTGTACAAGGATGTACAAGTGTGTACAAGGGTGTACAAGTGTGTACAAATGTGTACAAGTTTTACAAGGTTGTACAAGTGTGTACAAGGTTGTACAAGTTGTGTACAAGGTTGTACATGTGTGTACAAGGGTGTACAAGTTTTTACAAGGCTGTACAAGTGTGTACAAGGTTGTACAAGGTTGTACAAGGCTGTACAAGTGTGTACAAGGTTGTACAAGGTTGTACAAGGCTGTACAAGTGTGTACAAGGTTGTACAAGGTTGTACAAGTGTGTACATTGTGTACAAGTTTTTACAAGGTTGTACAAGTGTGTACAAGGTTGTACAAGTGTGTACAAGGCTGTACAATTGTGTACAAGGTTGTACAAGTGTGTACAAGGTTGTACAAGTGTGTACAAGGTTGTACAATTGTGTACAAGGCTGTACAAGTGTGTACAAGGTTGTACAAGTGTGTACAAGGCTGTACAATTGTGTACAAGGTTGTACAAGTGTGTACAAGGTTGTACAAGTGTGTACAAGGTTGTACAATTGTGTACAAGGCTGTACAAGTGTGTTCAAGGTTGTACAAGTGTGTACAAGGTTGTACAAGTGTGTACAAGGGTGTACAATTGTGTACAAGGATGTACAAGTGTGTACAAGGTTGTACAAGTGTGTACAAGGATGTACAAGTTTGTACAAGAGCTGTACAAGTGTGTACGAAGTGTAAAAGTTTGTACAAGGGTGTACAAGTTTGTACAAGTGTGTACAAGGTTGTACAATTGTGTACAAGGCTGTACAAGTGTGTACAAGGTTGTACAATTTTGTACAAGGCTGTACAAGTGTGTACAAGGTTGTACAAGTGTGTACAAGGCTCTACAATTGTGTACAAGGTTGTACAAGTGTGTACAAGGTAGTACAAGTGTGTACAAGGTTGTACAATTGTGTACAAGGCTGTACAAGTGTGTACAAGGTTGTACAATTGTGTACAAGGCTGTACAAGTGTGTAAAAGGTTGTACAAGTGTGTACAAGGTTGTACAAGTGTGTACAAGGTTGTACAAGTGTGTACAAGGTTGTACAAGTGTGTACAAGATTGTTCAAGTGTGTACGAGGTTGTACAATTGTGTACATGGTTGTACAAGTGTGTACAAGGTTGTACAATTGTGTACAAGGCTGTACAAGTGTGTACAAGTTTGTACAAGGTTGTACAAGTGTGTACAAGGGTGTACAAGTTTTAACAAGGTTGTACAAGTGTGTACAAGGTTGTACAAGTGTGTACAAGGCTGTACAATTGTGTACAAGGTTGTACAAGTGTGTACAAGGTTGTACAAGTGTGTACAAGGTTGTACAATTGTGTACAAGGCTGTACAAGTGTGTACAAGGTTGTAAAAGTGTGTACAAGGCTGTACAATTGTGTACAAGGTTGTACAAGTGTGTACAAGGTTGTACAAGTGTGTACAAGGTTGTACAATTGTGTACAAGACTGTACAAGTGTGTACAAAGTTGTGCAAGTGTGTACAAGGTTGTACAAGTGTGTGCAAGGTTGTACAATTGTGTACAAGGTTGTACAAGTGTGTACAATGTTGTACAAGTGTGTACAATCGTGTACAAGGATGTACAAGTTTGTACAAGATTGTAAAATTGTGTACTGGGTTGTACAAGTGTGTACAAGATTGTATAAGTTTGTACAAGGTTGTACAAGTGTGTACAAGGGTGTACAAGTGTGTACAAATGTGTACAAGTGTGTACAGGGGTGTACAAGTTTGTACAACTGTGTACAAGTTTTACAAGGTTGTACAAGTGTGTACAAGGTTGTACAAGTTGTGTACTGGGTTGTACAAGTGTGTACAAGATTGTATAAGTTTGTACAAGGTTGTACAAGTGTGTACAAGGGTGTACAAGTGTGTACAAATGTGTACAAGTGTGTACAGGGGTGTACAAGTTTGTACAAGGGTGTACAAGTTTTACAAGGTTGTACAAGTGTGTACAAGGTTATACAAGTTGTGTACAAGGTTGTACATGTGTGTACAAGGGTGTACAAGTGTGTACAAGGTTGTACAAGTGTGTACAAGCTTGTACAAGTGTGTACAAGGGTGTACAAGTGTGTACAAGGTTGTACAAGTTTTTACAAGGTTGTACAAGTGTGTACAAGGCGGTAAAATCGTGTACAAGGATGTACAAGTTTGTACAAGTTTGTACAAGGTTGTACAAGTGTGTACAAGGATGTACAAGTTTGTACAAGGGTGTACAAGTGTGTACGATAAGTAAAAGTGTGTACAAGGGTGTACAAGGTTGTACAAGTTTGTACAAGGTTGTACAATTGTGTACAAGGCTGTACAAGTGTGTACAAAGTTGTACAATTGTGTACAAGGCTGTACAAGTGTGTACAAGATTGTACAAGTGTGTACAAGGTTGTACAAGTGTGTACAAGGATGTACAAGTTTGTACAAGGGTGTACAAGTGTGTACGATGTGTAAAAGTTTGTACAAGGGTGTACAAGGTTGTACAAGTGTGTACAAGGTTGTACAATTGTGTACAAGGCTGTACAAGTGTGTACAAGGTTGTACAATTTTGTACAAGGCTGTACAAGTGTGTACAAGGTTGTACAAGTGTGTACAAGGCTGTACAATTGTGTACAAGGTTGTACAAGTGTGTACAAGGTTGTACAAGTGTGTACAAGGTTGTACAATTGTGTAGAAGGCTGTACAAGTGTGTACAAGGTTGTACAAGTGCGTACAAGGTTGTACAAGTGCGTACAAGGTTGTAGAAGTGTGTACAAGGTTGTACAAGTGTGTACAAGGTTGTACAAGTGTGTACAAGGTTGTACAAGTGTGTACAAGGTTGTACAATTGTGTATCAGGTTGTACAAGTGTGTACAAGGATATACAAGTTTGTACAAGTGTGTACAATCGTGTACAAGGATGTACAAGTTTGTACAAGGGTGTACAAGGTTGTACAAGTGTGTACAAGGTTGTACAATTGTGTACAAGGCTGTACAATTTTGTACAAGTCTGTACAAGTGTGTACAAGGCTGTACAAGTGTGTACAAGGTTGTACAATTGTGTACAAGGCTGTACAATTGTGTACAAGGTTGTACAAGTGTGTACAAGGTTGTACAAGTGTGTACAAGGTTGTACAATTGTGTACAAGGCTGTACAAGTGTGTACAAGGTTGTACAAGTGTG
This sequence comes from Macrosteles quadrilineatus, assembly GCF_028750875.1. Lineage (NCBI taxonomy): Eukaryota > Metazoa > Arthropoda > Insecta > Hemiptera > Cicadellidae > Macrosteles > Macrosteles quadrilineatus. Next base: position 29,409 of record NW_026542967.1, on the reverse strand, counting down.
TACAAGGTTGTACAAGTGTGTACAAGGTTGTACAAGTGTGTACAAGGTTGTACAAGTGTGTACAAGGATGTACAAGTGTGTACAAGGGTGTACAAGTGTGTACAAATGTGTACAAGTTTTACAAGGTTGTACAAGTGTGTACAAGGTTGTACAAGTTGTGTACAAGGTTGTACATGTGTGTACAAGGGTGTACAAGTTTTTACAAGGCTGTACAAGTGTGTACAAGGTTGTACAAGGTTGTACAAGGCTGTACAAGTGTGTACAAGGTTGTACAAGGTTGTACAAGGCTGTACAAGTGTGTACAAGGTTGTACAAGGTTGTACAAGTGTGTACATTGTGTACAAGTTTTTACAAGGTTGTACAAGTGTGTACAAGGTTGTACAAGTGTGTACAAGGCTGTACAATTGTGTACAAGGTTGTACAAGTGTGTACAAGGTTGTACAAGTGTGTACAAGGTTGTACAATTGTGTACAAGGCTGTACAAGTGTGTACAAGGTTGTACAAGTGTGTACAAGGCTGTACAATTGTGTACAAGGTTGTACAAGTGTGTACAAGGTTGTACAAGTGTGTACAAGGTTGTACAATTGTGTACAAGGCTGTACAAGTGTGTTCAAGGTTGTACAAGTGTGTACAAGGTTGTACAAGTGTGTACAAGGGTGTACAATTGTGTACAAGGATGTACAAGTGTGTACAAGGTTGTACAAGTGTGTACAAGGATGTACAAGTTTGTACAAGAGCTGTACAAGTGTGTACGAAGTGTAAAAGTTTGTACAAGGGTGTACAAGTTTGTACAAGTGTGTACAAGGTTGTACAATTGTGTACAAGGCTGTACAAGTGTGTACAAGGTTGTACAATTTTGTACAAGGCTGTACAAGTGTGTACAAGGTTGTACAAGTGTGTACAAGGCTCTACAATTGTGTACAAGGTTGTACAAGTGTGTACAAGGTAGTACAAGTGTGTACAAGGTTGTACAATTGTGTACAAGGCTGTACAAGTGTGTACAAGGTTGTACAATTGTGTACAAGGCTGTACAAGTGTGTAAAAGGTTGTACAAGTGTGTACAAGGTTGTACAATTGTGTACAAGGCTGTACAAGTGTGTACAAGGTTGTACAATTGTGTACAAGGCTGTACAAGTGTGTAAAAGGTTGTACAAGTGTGTACAAGGTTGTACAAGTGTGTACAAGGTTGTACAAGTGTGTACAAGGTTGTACAAGTGTGTACAAGATTGTTCAAGTGTGTACGAGGTTGTACAATTGTGTACATGGTTGTACAAGTGTGTACAAGGTTGTACAATTGTGTACAAGGCTGTACAAGTGTGTACAAGTTTGTACAAGGTTGTACAAGTGTGTACAAGGGTGTACAAGTTTTAACAAGGTTGTACAAGTGTGTACAAGGTTGTACAAGTGTGTACAAGGCTGTACAATTGTGTACAAGGTTGTACAAGTGTGTACAAGGTTGTACAAGTGTGTACAAGGTTGTACAATTGTGTACAAGGCTGTACAAGTGTGTACAAGGTTGTAAAAGTGTGTACAAGGCTGTACAATTGTGTACAAGGTTGTACAAGTGTGTACAAGGTTGTACAAGTGTGTACAAGGTTGTACAATTGTGTACAAGACTGTACAAGTGTGTACAAAGTTGTGCAAGTGTGTACAAGGTTGTACAAGTGTGTACAAGGTTGTACAATTGTGTACAAGGTTGTACAAGTGTGTACAATGTTGTACAAGTGTGTACAATCGTGTACAAGGATGTACAAGTTTGTACAAGATTGTAAAATTGTGTACTGGGTTGTACAAGTGTGTACAAGATTGTATAAGTTTGTACAAGGTTGTACAAGTGTGTACAAGGGTGTACAAGTGTGTACAAATGTGTACAAGTGTGTACAGGGGTGTACAAGTTTGTACAACTGTGTACAAGTTTTACAAGGTTGTACAAGTGTGTACAAGGTTGTACAAGTTGTGTACTGGGTTGTACAAGTGTGTACAAGATTGTATAAGTTTGTACAAGGTTGTACAAGTGTGTACAAGGGTGTACAAGTGTGTACAAATGTGTACAAGTGTGTACAGGGGTGTACAAGTTTGTACAAGGGTGTACAAGTTTTACAAGGTTGTACAAGTGTGTACAAGGTTATACAAGTTGTGTACAAGGTTGTACATGTGTGTACAAGGGTGTACAAGTGTGTACAAGGTTGTACAAGTGTGTACAAGCTTGTACAAGTGTGTACAAGGGTGTACAAGTGTGTACAAGGTTGTACAAGTTTTTACAAGGTTGTACAAGTGTGTACAAGGCGGTAAAATCGTGTACAAGGATGTACAAGTTTGTACAAGTTTGTACAAGGTTGTACAAGTGTGTACAAGGATGTACAAGTTTGTACAAGGGTGTACAAGTGTGTACGATAAGTAAAAGTGTGTACAAGGGTGTACAAGGTTGTACAAGTTTGTACAAGGTTGTACAAGGTTGTACAAGGCTGTACAAGTGTGTACAAGGTTGTACAAGGTTGTACAAGGCTGTACAAGTGTGTACAAGGTTGTACAAGGTTGTACAAGTGTGTACATTGTGTACAAGTTTTTACAAGGTTGTACAAGTGTGTACAAGGTTGTACAAGTGTGTACAAGGCTGTACAATTGTGTACAAGGTTGTACAAGTGTGTACAAGGTTGTACAAGTGTGTACAAGGTTGTACAATTGTGTACAAGGCTGTACAAGTGTGTACAAGGTTGTACAAGTGTGTACAAGGCTGTACAATTGTGTACAAGGTTGTACAAGTGTGTACAAGGTTGTACAAGTGTGTACAAGGTTGTACAATTGTGTACAAGGCTGTACAAGTGTGTTCAAGGTTGTACAAGTGTGTACAAGGTTGTACAAGTGTGTACAAGGGTGTACAATTGTGTACAAGGATGTACAAGTGTGTACAAGGTTGTACAAGTGTGTACAAGGATGTACAAGTTTGTACAAGAGCTGTACAAGTGTGTACGAAGTGTAAAAGTTTGTACAAGGGTGTACAAGTTTGTACAAGTGTGTACAAGGTTGTACAATTGTGTACAAGGCTGTACAAGTGTGTACAAGGTTGTACAATTTTGTACAAGGCTGTACAAGTGTGTACAAGGTTGTACAAGTGTGTACAAGGCTCTACAATTGTGTACAAGGTTGTACAAGTGTGTACAAGGTAGTACAAGTGTGTACAAGGTTGTACAATTGTGTACAAGGCTGTACAAGTGTGTACAAGGTTGTACAATTGTGTACAAGGCTGTACAAGTGTGTAAAAGGTTGTACAAGTGTGTACAAGGTTGTACAAGTGTGTACAAGGTTGTACAAGTGTGTACAAGGTTGTACAAGTGTGTACAAGATTGTTCAAGTGTGTACGAGGTTGTACAATTGTGTACATGGTTGTACAAGTGTGTACAAGGTTGTACAATTGTGTACAAGGCTGTACAAGTGTGTACAAGTTTGTACAAGGTTGTACAAGTGTGTACAAGGGTGTACAAGTTTTAACAAGGTTGTACAAGTGTGTACAAGGTTGTACAAGTGTGTACAAGGCTGTACAATTGTGTACAAGGTTGTACAAGTGTGTACAAGGTTGTACAAGTGTGTACAAGGTTGTACAATTGTGTACAAGGCTGTACAAGTGTGTACAAGGTTGTAAAAGTGTGTACAAGGCTGTACAATTGTGTACAAGGTTGTACAAGTGTGTACAAGGTTGTACAAGTGTGTACAAGGTTGTACAATTGTGTACAAGACTGTACAAGTGTGTACAAAGTTGTGCAAGTGTGTACAAGGTTGTACAAGTGTGTACAAGGTTGTACAATTGTGTACAAGGTTGTACAAGTGTGTACAATGTTGTACAAGTGTGTACAATCGTGTACAAGGATGTACAAGTTTGTACAAGATTGTAAAATTGTGTACTGGGTTGTACAAGTGTGTACAAGATTGTATAAGTTTGTACAAGGTTGTACAAGTGTGTACAAGGGTGTACAAGTGTGTACAAATGTGTACAAGTGTGTACAGGGGTGTACAAGTTTGTACAACTGTGTACAAGTTTTACAAGGTTGTACAAGTGTGTACAAGGTTGTACAAGTTGTGTACTGGGTTGTACAAGTGTGTACAAGATTGTATAAGTTTGTACAAGGTTGTACAAGTGTGTACAAGGGTGTACAAGTGTGTACAAATGTGTACAAGTGTGTACAGGGGTGTACAAGTTTGTACAAGGGTGTACAAGTTTTACAAGGTTGTACAAGTGTGTACAAGGTTATACAAGTTGTGTACAAGGTTGTACATGTGTGTACAAGGGTGTACAAGTGTGTACAAGGTTGTACAAGTGTGTACAAGCTTGTACAAGTGTGTACAAGGGTGTACAAGTGTGTACAAGGTTGTACAAGTTTTTACAAGGTTGTACAAGTGTGTACAAGGCGGTAAAATCGTGTACAAGGATGTACAAGTTTGTACAAGTTTGTACAAGGTTGTACAAGTGTGTACAAGGATGTACAAGTTTGTACAAGGGTGTACAAGTGTGTACGATAAGTAAAAGTGTGTACAAGGGTGTACAAGGTTGTACAAGTTTGTACAAGGTTGTACAATTGTGTACAAGGCTGTACAAGTGTGTACAAAGTTGTACAATTGTGTACAAGGCTGTACAAGTGTGTACAAGATTGTACAAGTGTGTACAAGGTTGTACAAGTGTGTACAAGGATGTACAAGTTTGTACAAGGGTGTACAAGTGTGTACGATGTGTAAAAGTTTGTACAAGGGTGTACAAGGTTGTACAAGTGTGTACAAGGTTGTACAATTGTGTACAAGGCTGTACAAGTGTGTACAAGGTTGTACAATTTTGTACAAGGCTGTACAAGTGTGTACAAGGTTGTACAAGTGTGTACAAGGCTGTACAATTGTGTACAAGGTTGTACAAGTGTGTACAAGGTTGTACAAGTGTGTACAAGGTTGTACAATTGTGTAGAAGGCTGTACAAGTGTGTACAAGGTTGTACAAGTGCGTACAAGGTTGTACAAGTGCGTACAAGGTTGTAGAAGTGTGTACAAGGTTGTACAAGTGTGTACAAGGTTGTACAAGTGTGTACAAGGTTGTACAAGTGTGTACAAGGTTGTACAATTGTGTATCAGGTTGTACAAGTGTGTACAAGGATATACAAGTTTGTACAAGTGTGTACAATCGTGTACAAGGATGTACAAGTTTGTACAAGGGTGTACAAGGTTGTACAAGTGTGTACAAGGTTGTACAATTGTGTACAAGGCTGTACAATTTTGTACAAGTCTGTACAAGTGTGTACAAGGCTGTACAAGTGTGTACAAGGTTGTACAATTGTGTACAAGGCTGTACAATTGTGTACAAGGTTGTACAAGTGTGTACAAGGTTGTACAAGTGTGTACAAGGTTGTACAATTGTGTACAAGGCTGTACAAGTGTGTACAAGGTTGTACAAGTGTGTACAAGGTTGTACAAGTGTGTACAAGGTTGTACAAGTGTGTACAAGGTTGTACAAGTGTGTACAAGGATGTACAAGTGTGTACAAGGGTGTACAAGTGTGTACAAATGTGTACAAGTTTTACAAGGTTGTACAAGTGTGTACAAGGTTGTACAAGTTGTGTACAAGGTTGTACATGTGTGTACAAGGGTGTACAAGTTTTTACAAGGCTGTACAAGTGTGTACAAGGTTGTACAAGGTTGTACAAGGCTGTACAAGTGTGTACAAGGTTGTACAAGGTTGTACAAGGCTGTACAAGTGTGTACAAGGTTGTACAAGGTTGTACAAGTGTGTACATTGTGTACAAGTTTTTACAAGGTTGTACAAGTGTGTACAAGGTTGTACAAGTGTGTACAAGGCTGTACAATTGTGTACAAGGTTGTACAAGTGTGTACAAGGTTGTACAAGTGTGTACAAGGTTGTACAATTGTGTACAAGGCTGTACAAGTGTGTACAAGGTTGTACAAGTGTGTACAAGGCTGTACAATTGTGTACAAGGTTGTACAAGTGTGTACAAGGTTGTACAAGTGTGTACAAGGTTGTACAAGTGTGTACAAGGTTGTACAATTGTGTACAAGGCTGTACAAGTGTGTTCAAGGTTGTACAAGTGTGTACAAGGTTGTACAAGTGTGTACAAGGGTGTACAATTGTGTACAAGGATGTACAAGTGTGTACAAGGTTGTACAAGTGTGTACAAGGATGTACAAGTTTGTACAAGAGCTGTACAAGTGTGTACGAAGTGTAAAAGTTTGTACAAGGGTGTACAAGTTTGTACAAGTGTGTACAAGGTTGTACAATTGTGTACAAGGCTGTACAAGTGTGTACAAGGTTGTACAATTTTGTACAAGGCTGTACAAGTGTGTACAAGGTTGTACAAGTGTGTACAAGGCTCTACAATTGTGTACAAGGTTGTACAAGTGTGTACAAGGTAGTACAAGTGTGTACAAGGTTGTACAATTGTGTACAAGGCTGTACAAGTGTGTACAAGGTTGTACAATTGTGTACAAGGCTGTACAAGTGTGTAAAAGGTTGTACAAGTGTGTACAAGGTTGTACAAGTGTGTACAAGGTTGTACAAGTGTGTACAAGGTTGTACAAGTGTGTACAAGATTGTTCAAGTGTGTACGAGGTTGTACAATTGTGTACATGGTTGTACAAGTGTGTACAAGGTTGTACAATTGTGTACAAGGCTGTACAAGTGTGTACAAGTTTGTACAAGGTTGTACAAGTGTGTACAAGGGTGTACAAGTTTTAACAAGGTTGTACAAGTGTGTACAAGGTTGTACAAGTGTGTACAAGGCTGTACAATTGTGTACAAGGTTGTACAAGTGTGTACAAGGTTGTACAAGTGTGTACAAGGTTGTACAATTGTGTACAAGGCTGTACAAGTGTGTACAAGGTTGTAAAAGTGTGTACAAGGCTGTACAATTGTGTACAAGGTTGTACAAGTGTGTACAAGGTTGTACAAGTGTGTACAAGGTTGTACAATTGTGTACAAGACTGTACAAGTGTGTACAAAGTTGTGCAAGTGTGTACAAGGTTGTACAAGTGTGTACAAGGTTGTACAATTGTGTACAAGGTTGTACAAGTGTGTACAATGTTGTACAAGTGTGTACAATCGTGTACAAGGATGTACAAGTTTGTACAAGATTGTAAAATTGTGTACTGGGTTGTACAAGTGTGTACAAGATTGTATAAGTTTGTACAAGGTTGTACAAGTGTGTACAAGGGTGTACAAGTGTGTACAAATGTGTACAAGTGTGTACAGGGGTGTACAAGTTTGTACAACTGTGTACAAGTTTTACAAGGTTGTACAAGTGTGTACAAGGTTGTACAAGTTGTGTACTGGGTTGTACAAGTGTGTACAAGATTGTATAAGTTTGTACAAGGTTGTACAAGTGTGTACAAGGGTGTACAAGTGTGTACAAATGTGTACAAGTGTGTACAGGGGTGTACAAGTTTGTACAAGGGTGTACAAGTTTTACAAGGTTGTACAAGTGTGTACAAGGTTATACAAGTTGTGTACAAGGTTGTACATGTGTGTACAAGGGTGTACAAGTGTGTACAAGGTTGTACAAGTGTGTACAAGCTTGTACAAGTGTGTACAAGGGTGTACAAGTGTGTACAAGGTTGTACAAGTTTTTACAAGGTTGTACAAGTGTGTACAAGGCGGTAAAATCGTGTACAAGGATGTACAAGTTTGTACAAGTTTGTACAAGGTTGTACAAGTGTGTACAAGGATGTACAAGTTTGTACAAGGGTGTACAAGTGTGTACGATAAGTAAAAGTGTGTACAAGGGTGTACAAGGTTGTACAAGTTTGTACAAGGTTGTACAATTGTGTACAAGGCTGTACAAGTGTGTACAAAGTTGTACAATTGTGTACAAGGCTGTACAAGTGTGTACAAGATTGTACAAGTGTGTACAAGGTTGTACAAGTGTGTACAAGGATGTACAAGTTTGTACAAGGGTGTACAAGTGTGTACGATGTGTAAAAGTTTGTACAAGGGTGTACAAGGTTGTACAAGTGTGTACAAGGTTGTACAATTGTGTACAAGGCTGTACAAGTGTGTACAAGGTTGTACAATTTTGTACAAGGCTGTACAAGTGTGTACAAGGTTGTACAAGTGTGTACAAGGCTGTACAATTGTGTACAAGGTTGTACAAGTGTGTACAAGGTTGTACAAGTGTGTACAAGGTTGTACAATTGTGTAGAAGGCTGTACAAGTGTGTACAAGGTTGTACAAGTGCGTACAAGGTTGTACAAGTGCGTACAAGGTTGTAGAAGTGTGTACAAGGTTGTACAAGTGTGTACAAGGTTGTACAAGTGTGTACAAGGTTGTACAAGTGTGTACAAGGTTGTACAATTGTGTATCAGGTTGTACAAGTGTGTACAAGGATATACAAGTTTGTACAAGTGTGTACAATCGTGTACAAGGATGTACAAGTTTGTACAAGGGTGTACAAGGTTGTACAAGTGTGTACAAGGTTGTACAATTGTGTACAAGGCTGTACAATTTTGTACAAGTCTGTACAAGTGTGTACAAGGCTGTACAAGTGTGTACAAGGTTGTACAATTGTGTACAAGGCTGTACAATTGTGTACAAGGTTGTACAAGTGTGTACAAGGTTGTACAAGTGTGTACAAGGTTGTACAATTGTGTACAAGGCTGTACAAGTGTGTACAAGGTTGTACAAGTGTGTACAAGGTTGTACAAGTGTGTACAAGGTTGTACAAGTGTGTACAAGGTTGTACAAGTGTGTACAAGGTTGTACAAGTGTGTACAAGGTTGTACAATTGTGTGTCAGGTTGTACAAGTGTGTACAAGGTTGTACAAGTGTGTACAAGGGTGTACAATAGTGTACAAGGATGTACAAGTTTGTACAAGTTTGTACAAGTTTGTACAAGGTTGTACAAGTGTGTACAAGGATGTACAAGTTTGTACAAGGGAGTAAAAGTTTGTACAAGATTGTACAAGTGTGTACTGGGTTGTACAAGTGTGTACAAGATTGTATAAGTTTGTACAAGGTTGTACAAGTGTGTACAAGGGTGTACAAGTGTGTACAAATGTGTACAAGTTTTACAAGGTTGTACAAGTGTGTACAAGGTTGTACAAGTTGTGTACAAGGTTGTACATGTGTGTACAAGGGTGTACAAGTTTTTACAAGGCTGTACAAGTGTAAACAAGGTTGTACAAGGTTGTACAAGGCTGTACAAGTGTGTACAAGGTTGTACAAGGTTGTACAAGTGTGTACATTGTGTACAAGTTTTTACAAGGTTGTAAAAGTGTGTACAAGGTTGTACAAGTGTGTACAAGGCTGTACAATTGTGTACAAGGTTGTACAAGTGTGTACAAGGTTGTACAAGTGTGTACAAGGTTGTACAATTGTGTACAAGGCTGTACAAGTGTGTACAAGGTTGTACAAGTGTGTACAAGGCTGTACAATTGTGTACAAGGTTGTACAAGTGTGTACAAGGTTGTACAAGTGTGTACAAGGTTGTACAATTGTGTACAAGGCTGTACAAGTGTGTTCAAGGTTGTACAAGTGTGTACAAGGTTGTACAAGTGTGTACAAGGGTGTACTATTGTGTACAAGGATGTACAAGTGTGTACAAGGTTGTACAAGTGTGTACAAGGATGTACAAGTTTGTACAAGGGCTGTACAAGTGTGTACGAAGTGTAAATGTTTGTACAAGGGTGTACAAGTTTGTACAAGTGTGTACAAGGTTGTACAATTGTGTACAAGGCTGTACAAGTGTGTACAAGGTTGTACAATTTTGTACAAGGCTGTACAAGTGTGTACAAGGTTGTACAAGTGTGTACAGAGCTCTACAATTGTGTACAAGGTTGTACAAGTGTGTACAAGGTTGTACAAGTGTGTACAAGGTTGTACAATTGTGTACAAGGGTTTACAAGTGTGTACAAGGTTGTACAATTGTGTACAAGGCTGTACAAGTGTGTAAAAGGTTGTACAAGTGTGTACAAGGTTGTACAAGTGTGTACAAGGTTTTACAAGTGTGTACAAGGTTGTTCAAGTGTGTACAAGGTTGTACAAGTGTGTACGAGGTTTCAAAATTGTGTACAAGGTTGTACAAGTGTGTACAAGGTTGTACAATTGTGTACAAGGCTGTACAAGTGTGTACAAGGTTGTACAAGGTTGTACAAGTGTGTACAAGGGTGTACAAGTTTTAACAAGGTAGTACAGGTGTGTACAAGGTTGTACAAGTTTGTACAAGGCTGTACAATTGTGTACAAGGTTGTACAAGTGTGTACAAGGTTGTACAAGTGTGTACAAGGTTGTACAATTGTGTACAAGGCTGTACAAGTGTGTACAAGGTTGTACAAGTGTGTACAAGGCTGTACAATTGTGTACAAGGTTGTACAAGTGTGTACAAGGTTGTACAAGTGTGTACAAGGTTGTACAATTGTGTACAAGACTGTACAAGTGTGTACAAAGTTGTGCAAGTGTGTACAAGGTTGTACAAGTGTGTACAAGGTTGTACAATTGTGTACAAGGTTGTACAAGTGTGTACAAGGTTGTACAAGTGTGTACAAGGGTGTACAATCGTGTACAAGGATGTACAAGATTGTACAAGATTGTACAAGTGTGTACTGGGTTGTACAAGTGTGTACAAGATTGTATAAGTTTGTACAAGGTTGTACAAGTGTGTACAAGGGTGTACAAGTGTGTACAAATGTGTACAAGTGTGTACAGGGGTGTACAAGTTTGTACAAGGGTGTACAAGTTTTACAAGGTTGTACAAGTGTGTACAAGGTTGTACAAGTTGTGTACTGGGTTGTACAAGTGTGTACAAGATTGTATAAGTTTGTACAAGGTTGTACAAGTGTGTACAAGGGTGTACAAGTGTGTACAAATGTGTACAAGTGTGTACAGGGGTGTACAAGTTTGTACAACTGTGTACAAGTTTTACAAGGTTGTACAAGTGTGTACAAGGTTGTACAAGTTGTGTACTGGGTTGTACAAGTGTGTACAAGATTGTATAAGTTTGTACAAGGTTGTACAAGTGTGTACAAGGGTGTACAAGTGTGTACAAATGTGTACAAGTGTGTACAGGGGTGTACAAGTTTGTACAAGGGTGTACAAGTTTTACAAGGTTGTACAAGTGTGTACAAGGTTATACAAGTTGTGTACAAGGTTGTACATGTGTGTACAAGGGTGTACAAGTGTGTACAAGGTTGTACAAGTGTGTACAAGCTTGTACAAGTGTGTACAAGGGTGTACAAGTGTGTACAAGGTTGTACAAGTTTTTACAAGGTTGTACAAGTGTGTACAAGGATGTACAAGTTTGTACAAGGGTGTACAAGTGTGTACGATAAGTAAAAGTGTGTACAAGGGTGTACAAGGTTGTACAAGTTTGTACAAGGTTGTACAATTGTGTACAAGGCTGTACAAGTGTGTACAAAGTTGTACAATTGTGTACAAGGCTGTACAAGTGTGTACAAGATTGTACAAGTGTGTACAAGGTTGTACAAGTGTGTACAAGGATGTACAAGTTTGTACAAGGGTGTACAAGTGTGTACGATGTGTAAAAGTTTGTACAAGGGTGTACAAGGTTGTACAAGTGTGTACAAGGTTGTACAATTGTGTACAAGGCTGTACAAGTGTGTACAAGGTTGTACAATTTTGTACAAGGCTGTACAAGTGTGTACAAGGTTGTACAAGTGTGTACAAGGCTGTACAATTGTGTACAAGGTTGTACAAGTGTGTACAAGGTTGTACAAGTGTGTACAAGGTTGTACAATTGTGTAGAAGGCTGTACAAGTGTGTACAAGGTTGTACAAGTGCGTACAAGGTTGTACAAGTGCGTACAAGGTTGTAGAAGTGTGTACAAGGTTGTACAAGTGTGTACAAGGTTGTACAAGTGTGTACAAGGTTGTACAAGTGTGTACAAGGTTGTACAATTGTGTATCAGGTTGTACAAGTGTGTACAAGGATATACAAGTTTGTACAAGTGTGTACAATCGTGTACAAGGATGTACAAGTTTGTACAAGGGTGTACAAGGTTGTACAAGTGTGTACAAGGTTGTACAATTGTGTACAAGGCTGTACAATTTTGTACAAGTCTGTACAAGTGTGTACAAGGCTGTACAAGTGTGTACAAGGTTGTACAATTGTGTACAAGGCTGTACAATTGTGTACAAGGTTGTACAAGTGTGTACAAGGTTGTACAAGTGTGTACAAGGTTGTACAATTGTGTACAAGGCTGTACAAGTGTGTACAAGGTTGTACAAGTGTGTACAAGGTTGTACAAGTGTGTACAAGGTTGTACAAGTGTGTACAAGGTTGTACAAGTGTGTACAAGGTTGTACAAGTGTGTACAAGGTTGTACAATTGTGTGTCAGGTTGTACAAGTGTGTACAAGGTTGTACAAGTGTGTACAAGGGTGTACAATAGTGTACAAGGATGTACAAGTTTGTACAAGTTTGTACAAGTTTGTACAAGGTTGTACAAGTGTGTACAAGGATGTACAAGTTTGTACAAGGGAGTAAAAGTTTGTACAAGATTGTACAAGTGTGTACTGGGTTGTACAAGTGTGTACAAGATTGTATAAGTTTGTACAAGGTTGTACAAGTGTGTACAAGGGTGTACAAGTGTGTACAAATGTGTACAAGTTTTACAAGGTTGTACAAGTGTGTACAAGGTTGTACAAGTTGTGTACAAGGTTGTACATGTGTGTACAAGGGTGTACAAGTTTTTACAAGGCTGTACAAGTGTAAACAAGGTTGTACAAGGTTGTACAAGGCTGTACAAGTGTGTACAAGGTTGTACAAGGTTGTACAAGTGTGTACATTGTGTACAAGTTTTTACAAGGTTGTAAAAGTGTGTACAAGGTTGTACAAGTGTGTACAAGGCTGTACAATTGTGTACAAGGTTGTACAAGTGTGTACAAGGTTGTACAAGTGTGTACAAGGTTGTACAATTGTGTACAAGGCTGTACAAGTGTGTACAAGGTTGTACAAGTGTGTACAAGGCTGTACAATTGTGTACAAGGTTGTACAAGTGTGTACAAGGTTGTACAAGTGTGTACAAGGTTGTACAATTGTGTACAAGGCTGTACAAGTGTGTTCAAGGTTGTACAAGTGTGTACAAGGTTGTACAAGTGTGTACAAGGGTGTACTATTGTGTACAAGGATGTACAAGTGTGTACAAGGTTGTACAAGTGTGTACAAGGATGTACAAGTTTGTACAAGGGCTGTACAAGTGTGTACGAAGTGTAAATGTTTGTACAAGGGTGTACAAGTTTGTACAAGTGTGTACAAGGTTGTACAATTGTGTACAAGGCTGTACAAGTGTGTACAAGGTTGTACAATTTTGTACAAGGCTGTACAAGTGTGTACAAGGTTGTACAAGTGTGTACAGAGCTCTACAATTGTGTACAAGGTTGTACAAGTGTGTACAAGGTTGTACAAGTGTGTACAAGGTTGTACAATTGTGTACAAGGGTTTACAAGTGTGTACAAGGTTGTACAATTGTGTACAAGGCTGTACAAGTGTGTAAAAGGTTGTACAAGTGTGTACAAGGTTGTACAAGTGTGTACAAGGTTTTACAAGTGTGTACAAGGTTGTTCAAGTGTGTACAAGGTTGTACAAGTGTGTACGAGGTTTCAAAATTGTGTACAAGGTTGTACAAGTGTGTACAAGGTTGTACAATTGTGTACAAGGCTGTACAAGTGTGTACAAGGTTGTACAAGGTTGTACAAGTGTGTACAAGGGTGTACAAGTTTTAACAAGGTAGTACAGGTGTGTACAAGGTTGTACAAGTTTGTACAAGGCTGTACAATTGTGTACAAGGTTGTACAAGTGTGTACAAGGTTGTACAAGTGTGTACAAGGTTGTACAATTGTGTACAAGGCTGTACAAGTGTGTACAAGGTTGTACAAGTGTGTACAAGGCTGTACAATTGTGTACAAGGTTGTACAAGTGTGTACAAGGTTGTACAAGTGTGTACAAGGTTGTACAATTGTGTACAAGACTGTACAAGTGTGTACAAAGTTGTGCAAGTGTGTACAAGGTTGTACAAGTGTGTACAAGGTTGTACAATTGTGTACAAGGTTGTACAAGTGTGTACAAGGTTGTACAAGTGTGTACAAGGGTGTACAATCGTGTACAAGGATGTACAAGATTGTACAAGATTGTACAAGTGTGTACTGGGTTGTACAAGTGTGTACAAGATTGTATAAGTTTGTACAAGGTTGTACAAGTGTGTACAAGGGTGTACAAGTGTGTACAAATGTGTACAAGTGTGTACAGGGGTGTACAAGTTTGTACAAGGGTGTACAAGTTTTACAAGGTTGTACAAGTGTGTACAAGGTTGTACAAGTTGTGTACTGGGTTGTACAAGTGTGTACAAGATTGTATAAGTTTGTACAAGGTTGTACAAGTGTGTACAAGGGTGTACAAGTGTGTACAAATGTGTACAAGTGTGTACAGGGGTGTACAAGTTTGTACAAGGGTGTACAAGTTTAACAAGGTTGTACAAGTGTGTACAAGGTTGTACAAGTTGTGTACAAGGTTGTACATGTGTGTACAAGGGTGTACAAGTGTGTACAAGGTTGTACAAGTGTGTACAAGCTTGTACAAGTGTGTACAAGGGTGTACAAGTGTGTACAAGGGTGTACAAGTGTGTACAAGGTTGTACAAGTTTTTACAAGGTTGTACAAGTGTGTACAAGGCGGTAAAATCGTGTACAAGGATGTACAAGTTTGTACAAGTTTGTACAAGGTTGTACAAGTGTGTACAAGGATGTACAAGTTTGTACAAGGGTGTACAAGTGTGTACGATAAGTAAAAGTGTGTACAAGGGTGTACAAGGTTGTACAAGTGTGTACAAGGTTGTACAATTGTGTACAAGGCTGTACAAGTGTGTACAAGGTTGTACAATTGTGTACAAGGCTGTACAAGTGTGTACAAGATTGTACAAGTGTGTACAAGGTTGTACAAGTGTGTACAAGGATGTACAAGTTTGTACAAGGGTGTACAAGTGTGTACGATGTGTAAAAGTTTGTACAAGGGTGTACAAGGTTGTACAAGTGTGTACAAGGTTGTACAATTGTGTACAAGGCTGTACAAGTGTGTACAAGGTTGTACAATTTTGTACAAGGCTGTACAATTGTGTACAAGGTTGTACAAGTGTGTACAAGGCTGTACAATTGTGTACAAGGTTGTACAAGTGTGTACAAGGTTGTACAAGTGTGTACAAGGTTGTACAAGTGTGTACAAGGTTGTACAATTGTGTACAAGGCTGTACAAGTGTGTACAAGATTGTACAAGTGTGTACAAGGTTGTACAAGTGTGTACAAGGTTGTACAAGTGTGTACAAGGTTGTACAAGTGTGTACAAGGTTGTACAATTGTGTATCAGGTTGTACAAGTGTGTACAAGGTTGTACAAGTGTGTACAAGGGTGTACAATCGTGTACAAGGATGTACAAGTTTGTAAAAGTTTGTACAAGTTTGTACAAGTTTGTACAAGGTTGTACAAGTGTGTACAAGGATGTACAAGTTTGTACAAGGGTGCACAAGTGTGTACAAGGGTGTACAATCGTGTACAAGCTTGTACAAGTGTGTACAAGGGTGTACAGGTTTGTACAAGGTTGTACAAGGTTGTACAAGTGTGTACAAGGGTGTACAAATGTGTACAAGGATGTAAAAGTTTGTACAAGTGTGTACAAGTTTGTACAAGGTTGTACAAGTGTGTACAAGGTTTTACAATTGTGTACAAGGTTGTACAAGTGTGTACAAGGTTGTACAAGTGTGTACAAGGTTGTACAAGTGTGTACAAGGTTGTATAAGTGTGTACAACTTGTACAAGTGTGTACAAGCTTGTACAAGTGTGTACAAGGTTGTACAAGTGTGTACAAGGTTGTACAAGTGTGTACAAAGTTGTGCAATTGTGTACAAGGCTGTACAAGTGTGTACAAGGTTGTACAAGTGTGTACAAGGCTGTACAATTGTGTACAAGGTTGTACAAGTGTGTACAAGGTTGTACAGGTGTGTACAAGTTGTACAATTGTGTACAAGGCTGTACAAGTGTGTTCAAGGTTGTACAAGTGTGTACAAGGTTGTACAAGTGTGTACAAGGGTGTACAATTGTGTACAAGGATGTACAAGTGTGTACAAGGTTGTACAAGTGTGTACAAGGATGTACAAGTTTGTACAAGGGCTGTACAAGTGTGTACGAAGTGTAAATGTTTGTACAAGGGTGTACAAATTTGTACAAGTGTGTACAAGGTTGTACAATTGTGTACAAGGCTGTACAAGTGTGTACAAGGTTGTACAATTTTGTACAAATCTGTACAAGTGTGTACAAGGTTGTACAAGTGTGTACAGGGCTCTACAATTGTGTACAAGGTTGTACAAGTGTGTACAAGGTTGTACAAGTGTGTACAAGGTTGTACAATTGTGTACAAGGCTGTACAAGTGTGTAAAAGGTTGTACAAGTGTGTACAAGGTTGTACAAGTGTGTACAAGGTTGTACAAGTGTGTACAAGGTTGTTCAAGTGTGTACAAGGTTGTACAAGTGTGTACGAGGTTTCACAATTGTGTACAAGGTTGTACAAGTGTGTACAAGGTTGTACAATTGTGTACAAGGCTGTACAATGTGTACAAGGTTGTACAAGGTTGTACAAGTGTGTACAAGGGTGTACAAGTTTTAACAAGGTTGTACAAGTGTGTACAAGGTTGTACAAGTGTGTACAAGGCTGTACAATTGTGTACAAGGTTGTACAAGTGTGTACAAGGTTGTACAAGTGTGTACAAGGTTGTACAATTGTGTACAAGGCTGTACAAGTGTGTACAAGGTTGTACAAGTGTGTACAAGGCTGTACAATTGTGTACAAGGTTGTACAAGTGTGTACAAGGTTGTACAAGTGTGTACAAGGTTGTACAATTGTGTACAAGACTGTACAAGTGTGTACAAAGTTGTGCAAGTGTGTACAAGGTTGTACAAGTGTGTACAAGGTTGTACAATTGTGTACAAGGTTGTACAAGTGTGTACAAGGTTGTACAAGTGTGTACAAGGGTGTACAATCGTGTACAAGGATGTACAAGTTTGTACAAGATTGTACAAGTGTGTACTGGGTTGTACAAGTGTGTACAAGATTGTATAAGTTTGTACAAGGTTGTACAAGTGTGTACAAGGGTTTACAAGTGTGTACAAATGTGTACAATTGTGTACAGGGGTGTACAAGTTTGTACAAGGGTGTACAAGTTTTACAAGGTTGTTCAAGTGTGTACAAGGTTGTACAAGTTGTGTACTGGGTTGTACAAGTGTGTACAAGATTGTATAAGTTTGTACAAGGTTGTACAAGTGTGTACAAGGGTGTACAAGTGTGTACAAATGTGTACAAGTGTGTACAGGGGTGTACAAGTTTGTACAAGGGTGTACAAGTTTTACAAGGTTGTACAAGTGTGTACAAGGTTGTACAAGTTGTGTACAAGGTTGTACATGTGTGTACAAGGGTGTACAAGTGTGTACAAGGTTGTACAAGTGTGTACAAGCTTGTACAAGTGTGTACAAGGGTGTACAAGTGTGTACAAGGTTGTACAAGTTTTTACAAGGTTGTACAAGTGTGTACAAGGCGGTAAAATCGTGTACAAGGATGTACAAGTTTGTACAAGTTTGTACAAGGTTGTACAAGTGTGTACAAGGATGTACAAGTTTGTACAAGGGTGTACAAGTGTGTACGATAAGTAAAAGTGTGTACAAGGGTGTACAAGGTTGTACAAGTGTGTACAAGGTTGTACAATTGTGTACAAGGCTGTACAAGTGTGTACAAGGTTGTACAATTGTGTACAAGGCTGTACAAGTGTGTACAAGGTTGTACAATTGTGTACAAGGCTGTACAAGTGTGTACAAGGTTGTACAAGTGTGTACAAGGCTGTACAATTGTGTACAAGGTTGTACAAGTGTGTACAAGGTTGTACAAGTGTGTACAAGGTTGTACAATTGTGTACAAGGCTGTACAAGTGTAAACAAGGTTGTACAAGGTTGTACAAGGCTGTACAAGTGTGTACAAGGTTGTACAAGGTTGTACAAGTGTGTACATTGTGTACAAGTTTTTACAAGGTTGTAAAAGTGTGTACAAGGTTGTACAAGTGTGTACAAGGCTGTACAATTGTGTACAAGGTTGTACAAGTGTGTACAAGGTTGTACAAGTGTGTACAAGGTTGTACAATTGTGTACAAGGCTGTACAAGTGTGTACAAGGTTGTACAAGTGTGTACAAGGCTGTACAATTGTGTACAAGGTTGTACAAGTGTGTACAAGGTTGTACAAGTGTGTACAAGGTTGTACAATTGTGTACAAGGCTGTACAAGTGTGTTCAAGGTTGTACAAGTGTGTACAAGGTTGTACAAGTGTGTACAAGGGTGTACTATTGTGTACAAGGATGTACAAGTGTGTACAAGGTTGTACAAGTGTGTACAAGGATGTACAAGTTTGTACAAGGGCTGTACAAGTGTGTACGAAGTGTAAATGTTTGTACAAGGGTGTACAAGTTTGTACAAGTGTGTACAAGGTTGTACAATTGTGTACAAGGCTGTACAAGTGTGTACAAGGTTGTACAATTTTGTACAAGGCTGTACAAGTGTGTACAAGGTTGTACAAGTGTGTACAGAGCTCTACAATTGTGTACAAGGTTGTACAAGTGTGTACAAGGTTGTACAAGTGTGTACAAGGTTGTACAATTGTGTACAAGGGTTTACAAGTGTGTACAAGGTTGTACAATTGTGTACAAGGCTGTACAAGTGTGTAAAAGGTTGTACAAGTGTGTACAAGGTTGTACAAGTGTGTACAAGGTTTTACAAGTGTGTACAAGGTTGTTCAAGTGTGTACAAGGTTGTACAAGTGTGTACGAGGTTTCAAAATTGTGTACAAGGTTGTACAAGTGTGTACAAGGTTGTACAATTGTGTACAAGGCTGTACAAGTGTGTACAAGGTTGTACAAGGTTGTACAAGTGTGTACAAGGGTGTACAAGTTTTAACAAGGTAGTACAGGTGTGTACAAGGTTGTACAAGTTTGTACAAGGCTGTACAATTGTGTACAAGGTTGTACAAGTGTGTACAAGGTTGTACAAGTGTGTACAAGGTTGTACAATTGTGTACAAGGCTGTACAAGTGTGTACAAGGTTGTACAAGTGTGTACAAGGCTGTACAATTGTGTACAAGGTTGTACAAGTGTGTACAAGGTTGTACAAGTGTGTACAAGGTTGTACAATTGTGTACAAGACTGTACAAGTGTGTACAAAGTTGTGCAAGTGTGTACAAGGTTGTACAAGTGTGTACAAGGTTGTACAATTGTGTACAAGGTTGTACAAGTGTGTACAAGGTTGTACAAGTGTGTACAAGGGTGTACAATCGTGTACAAGGATGTACAAGATTGTACAAGATTGTACAAGTGTGTACTGGGTTGTACAAGTGTGTACAAGATTGTATAAGTTTGTACAAGGTTGTACAAGTGTGTACAAGGGTGTACAAGTGTGTACAAATGTGTACAAGTGTGTACAGGGGTGTACAAGTTTGTACAAGGGTGTACAAGTTTTACAAGGTTGTACAAGTGTGTACAAGGTTGTACAAGTTGTGTACTGGGTTGTACAAGTGTGTACAAGATTGTATAAGTTTGTACAAGGTTGTACAAGTGTGTACAAGGGTGTACAAGTGTGTACAAATGTGTACAAGTGTGTACAGGGGTGTACAAGTTTGTACAACTGTGTACAAGTTTTACAAGGTTGTACAAGTGTGTACAAGGTTGTACAAGTTGTGTACTGGGTTGTACAAGTGTGTACAAGATTGTATAAGTTTGTACAAGGTTGTACAAGTGTGTACAAGGGTGTACAAGTGTGTACAAATGTGTACAAGTGTGTACAGGGGTGTACAAGTTTGTACAAGGGTGTACAAGTTTTACAAGGTTGTACAAGTGTGTACAAGGTTATACAAGTTGTGTACAAGGTTGTACATGTGTGTACAAGGGTGTACAAGTGTGTACAAGGTTGTACAAGTGTGTACAAGCTTGTACAAGTGTGTACAAGGGTGTACAAGTGTGTACAAGGTTGTACAAGTTTTTACAAGGTTGTACAAGTGTGTACAAGGATGTACAAGTTTGTACAAGGGTGTACAAGTGTGTACGATAAGTAAAAGTGTGTACAAGGGTGTACAAGGTTGTACAAGTTTGTACAAGGTTGTACAATTGTGTACAAGGCTGTACAAGTGTGTACAAAGTTGTACAATTGTGTACAAGGCTGTACAAGTGTGTACAAGATTGTACAAGTGTGTACAAGGTTGTACAAGTGTGTACAAGGATGTACAAGTTTGTACAAGGGTGTACAAGTGTGTACGATGTGTAAAAGTTTGTACAAGGGTGTACAAGGTTGTACAAGTGTGTACAAGGTTGTACAATTGTGTACAAGGCTGTACAAGTGTGTACAAGGTTGTACAATTTTGTACAAGGCTGTACAAGTGTGTACAAGGTTGTACAAGTGTGTACAAGGCTGTACAATTGTGTACAAGGTTGTACAAGTGTGTACAAGGTTGTACAAGTGTGTACAAGGTTGTACAATTGTGTAGAAGGCTGTACAAGTGTGTACAAGGTTGTACAAGTGCGTACAAGGTTGTACAAGTGCGTACAAGGTTGTAGAAGTGTGTACAAGGTTGTACAAGTGTGTACAAGGTTGTACAAGTGTGTACAAGGTTGTACAAGTGTGTACAAGGTTGTACAATTGTGTATCAGGTTGTACAAGTGTGTACAAGGATATACAAGTTTGTACAAGTGTGTACAATCGTGTACAAGGATGTACAAGTTTGTACAAGGGTGTACAAGGTTGTACAAGTGTGTACAAGGTTGTACAATTGTGTACAAGGCTGTACAATTTTGTACAAGTCTGTACAAGTGTGTACAAGGCTGTACAAGTGTGTACAAGGTTGTACAATTGTGTACAAGGCTGTACAATTGTGTACAAGGTTGTACAAGTGTGTACAAGGTTGTACAAGTGTGTACAAGGTTGTACAATTGTGTACAAGGCTGTACAAGTGTGTACAAGGTTGTACAAGTGTGTACAAGGTTGTACAAGTGTGTACAAGGTTGTACAAGTGTGTACAAGGTTGTACAAGTGTGTACAAGGTTGTACAAGTGTGTACAAGGTTGTACAATTGTGTGTCAGGTTGTACAAGTGTGTACAAGGTTGTACAAGTGTGTACAAGGGTGTACAATAGTGTACAAGGATGTACAAGTTTGTACAAGTTTGTACAAGTTTGTACAAGGTTGTACAAGTGTGTACAAGGATGTACAAGTTTGTACAAGGGAGTAAAAGTTTGTACAAGATTGTACAAGTGTGTACTGGGTTGTACAAGTGTGTACAAGATTGTATAAGTTTGTACAAGGTTGTACAAGTGTGTACAAGGGTGTACAAGTGTGTACAAATGTGTACAAGTTTTACAAGGTTGTACAAGTGTGTACAAGGTTGTACAAGTTGTGTACAAGGTTGTACATGTGTGTACAAGGGTGTACAAGTTTTTACAAGGCTGTACAAGTGTAAACAAGGTTGTACAAGGTTGTACAAGGCTGTACAAGTGTGTACAAGGTTGTACAAGGTTGTACAAGTGTGTACATTGTGTACAAGTTTTTACAAGGTTGTAAAAGTGTGTACAAGGTTGTACAAGTGTGTACAAGGCTGTACAATTGTGTACAAGGTTGTACAAGTGTGTACAAGGTTGTACAAGTGTGTACAAGGTTGTACAATTGTGTACAAGGCTGTACAAGTGTGTACAAGGTTGTACAAGTGTGTACAAGGCTGTACAATTGTGTACAAGGTTGTACAAGTGTGTACAAGGTTGTACAAGTGTGTACAAGGTTGTACAATTGTGTACAAGGCTGTACAAGTGTGTTCAAGGTTGTACAAGTGTGTACAAGGTTGTACAAGTGTGTACAAGGGTGTACTATTGTGTACAAGGATGTACAAGTGTGTACAAGGTTGTACAAGTGTGTACAAGGATGTACAAGTTTGTACAAGGGCTGTACAAGTGTGTACGAAGTGTAAATGTTTGTACAAGGGTGTACAAGTTTGTACAAGTGTGTACAAGGTTGTACAATTGTGTACAAGGCTGTACAAGTGTGTACAAGGTTGTACAATTTTGTACAAGGCTGTACAAGTGTGTACAAGGTTGTACAAGTGTGTACAGAGCTCTACAATTGTGTACAAGGTTGTACAAGTGTGTACAAGGTTGTACAAGTGTGTACAAGGTTGTACAATTGTGTACAAGGGTTTACAAGTGTGTACAAGGTTGTACAATTGTGTACAAGGCTGTACAAGTGTGTAAAAGGTTGTACAAGTGTGTACAAGGTTGTACAAGTGTGTACAAGGTTTTACAAGTGTGTACAAGGTTGTTCAAGTGTGTACAAGGTTGTACAAGTGTGTACGAGGTTTCAAAATTGTGTACAAGGTTGTACAAGTGTGTACAAGGTTGTACAATTGTGTACAAGGCTGTACAAGTGTGTACAAGGTTGTACAAGGTTGTACAAGTGTGTACAAGGGTGTACAAGTTTTAACAAGGTAGTACAGGTGTGTACAAGGTTGTACAAGTTTGTACAAGGCTGTACAATTGTGTACAAGGTTGTACAAGTGTGTACAAGGTTGTACAAGTGTGTACAAGGTTGTACAATTGTGTACAAGGCTGTACAAGTGTGTACAAGGTTGTACAAGTGTGTACAAGGCTGTACAATTGTGTACAAGGTTGTACAAGTGTGTACAAGGTTGTACAAGTGTGTACAAGGTTGTACAATTGTGTACAAGACTGTACAAGTGTGTACAAAGTTGTGCAAGTGTGTACAAGGTTGTACAAGTGTGTACAAGGTTGTACAATTGTGTACAAGGTTGTACAAGTGTGTACAAGGTTGTACAAGTGTGTACAAGGGTGTACAATCGTGTACAAGGATGTACAAGATTGTACAAGATTGTACAAGTGTGTACTGGGTTGTACAAGTGTGTACAAGATTGTATAAGTTTGTACAAGGTTGTACAAGTGTGTACAAGGGTGTACAAGTGTGTACAAATGTGTACAAGTGTGTACAGGGGTGTACAAGTTTGTACAAGGGTGTACAAGTTTTACAAGGTTGTACAAGTGTGTACAAGGTTGTACAAGTTGTGTACTGGGTTGTACAAGTGTGTACAAGATTGTATAAGTTTGTACAAGGTTGTACAAGTGTGTACAAGGGTGTACAAGTGTGTACAAATGTGTACAAGTGTGTACAGGGGTGTACAAGTTTGTACAAGGGTGTACAAGTTTAACAAGGTTGTACAAGTGTGTACAAGGTTGTACAAGTTGTGTACAAGGTTGTACATGTGTGTACAAGGGTGTACAAGTGTGTACAAGGTTGTACAAGTGTGTACAAGCTTGTACAAGTGTGTACAAGGGTGTACAAGTGTGTACAAGGGTGTACAAGTGTGTACAAGGTTGTACAAGTTTTTACAAGGTTGTACAAGTGTGTACAAGGCGGTAAAATCGTGTACAAGGATGTACAAGTTTGTACAAGTTTGTACAAGGTTGTACAAGTGTGTACAAGGATGTACAAGTTTGTACAAGGGTGTACAAGTGTGTACGATAAGTAAAAGTGTGTACAAGGGTGTACAAGGTTGTACAAGTGTGTACAAGGTTGTACAATTGTGTACAAGGCTGTACAAGTGTGTACAAGGTTGTACAATTGTGTACAAGGCTGTACAAGTGTGTACAAGATTGTACAAGTGTGTACAAGGTTGTACAAGTGTGTACAAGGATGTACAAGTTTGTACAAGGGTGTACAAGTGTGTACGATGTGTAAAAGTTTGTACAAGGGTGTACAAGGTTGTACAAGTGTGTACAAGGTTGTACAATTGTGTACAAGGCTGTACAAGTGTGTACAAGGTTGTACAATTTTGTACAAGGCTGTACAATTGTGTACAAGGTTGTACAAGTGTGTACAAGGCTGTACAATTGTGTACAAGGTTGTACAAGTGTGTACAAGGTTGTACAAGTGTGTACAAGGTTGTACAAGTGTGTACAAGGTTGTACAATTGTGTACAAGGCTGTACAAGTGTGTACAAGATTGTACAAGTGTGTACAAGGTTGTACAAGTGTGTACAAGGTTGTACAAGTGTGTACAAGGTTGTACAAGTGTGTACAAGGTTGTACAATTGTGTATCAGGTTGTACAAGTGTGTACAAGGTTGTACAAGTGTGTACAAGGGTGTACAATCGTGTACAAGGATGTACAAGTTTGTAAAAGTTTGTACAAGTTTGTACAAGTTTGTACAAGGTTGTACAAGTGTGTACAAGGATGTACAAGTTTGTACAAGGGTGCACAAGTGTGTACAAGGGTGTACAATCGTGTACAAGCTTGTACAAGTGTGTACAAGGGTGTACAGGTTTGTACAAGGTTGTACAAGGTTGTACAAGTGTGTACAAGGGTGTACAAATGTGTACAAGGATGTAAAAGTTTGTACAAGTGTGTACAAGTTTGTACAAGGTTGTACAAGTGTGTACAAGGTTTTACAATTGTGTACAAGGTTGTACAAGTGTGTACAAGGTTGTACAAGTGTGTACAAGGTTGTACAAGTGTGTACAAGGTTGTATAAGTGTGTACAACTTGTACAAGTGTGTACAAGCTTGTACAAGTGTGTACAAGGTTGTACAAGTGTGTACAAGGTTGTACAAGTGTGTACAAAGTTGTGCAATTGTGTACAAGGCTGTACAAGTGTGTACAAGGTTGTACAAGTGTGTACAAGGCTGTACAATTGTGTACAAGGTTGTACAAGTGTGTACAAGGTTGTACAGGTGTGTACAAGTTGTACAATTGTGTACAAGGCTGTACAAGTGTGTTCAAGGTTGTACAAGTGTGTACAAGGTTGTACAAGTGTGTACAAGGGTGTACAATTGTGTACAAGGATGTACAAGTGTGTACAAGGTTGTACAAGTGTGTACAAGGATGTACAAGTTTGTACAAGGGCTGTACAAGTGTGTACGAAGTGTAAATGTTTGTACAAGGGTGTACAAATTTGTACAAGTGTGTACAAGGTTGTACAATTGTGTACAAGGCTGTACAAGTGTGTACAAGGTTGTACAATTTTGTACAAATCTGTACAAGTGTGTACAAGGTTGTACAAGTGTGTACAGGGCTCTACAATTGTGTACAAGGTTGTACAAGTGTGTACAAGGTTGTACAAGTGTGTACAAGGTTGTACAATTGTGTACAAGGCTGTACAAGTGTGTAAAAGGTTGTACAAGTGTGTACAAGGTTGTACAAGTGTGTACAAGGTTGTACAAGTGTGTACAAGGTTGTTCAAGTGTGTACAAGGTTGTACAAGTGTGTACGAGGTTTCACAATTGTGTACAAGGTTGTACAAGTGTGTACAAGGTTGTACAATTGTGTACAAGGCTGTACAATGTGTACAAGGTTGTACAAGGTTGTACAAGTGTGTACAAGGGTGTACAAGTTTTAACAAGGTTGTACAAGTGTGTACAAGGTTGTACAAGTGTGTACAAGGCTGTACAATTGTGTACAAGGTTGTACAAGTGTGTACAAGGTTGTACAAGTGTGTACAAGGTTGTACAATTGTGTACAAGGCTGTACAAGTGTGTACAAGGTTGTACAAGTGTGTACAAGGCTGTACAATTGTGTACAAGGTTGTACAAGTGTGTACAAGGTTGTACAAGTGTGTACAAGGTTGTACAATTGTGTACAAGACTGTACAAGTGTGTACAAAGTTGTGCAAGTGTGTACAAGGTTGTACAAGTGTGTACAAGGTTGTACAATTGTGTACAAGGTTGTACAAGTGTGTACAAGGTTGTACAAGTGTGTACAAGGGTGTACAATCGTGTACAAGGATGTACAAGTTTGTACAAGATTGTACAAGTGTGTACTGGGTTGTACAAGTGTGTACAAGATTGTATAAGTTTGTACAAGGTTGTACAAGTGTGTACAAGGGTTTACAAGTGTGTACAAATGTGTACAATTGTGTACAGGGGTGTACAAGTTTGTACAAGGGTGTACAAGTTTTACAAGGTTGTTCAAGTGTGTACAAGGTTGTACAAGTTGTGTACTGGGTTGTACAAGTGTGTACAAGATTGTATAAGTTTGTACAAGGTTGTACAAGTGTGTACAAGGGTGTACAAGTGTGTACAAATGTGTACAAGTGTGTACAGGGGTGTACAAGTTTGTACAAGGGTGTACAAGTTTTACAAGGTTGTACAAGTGTGTACAAGGTTGTACAAGTTGTGTACAAGGTTGTACATGTGTGTACAAGGGTGTACAAGTGTGTACAAGGTTGTACAAGTGTGTACAAGCTTGTACAAGTGTGTACAAGGGTGTACAAGTGTGTACAAGGTTGTACAAGTTTTTACAAGGTTGTACAAGTGTGTACAAGGCGGTAAAATCGTGTACAAGGATGTACAAGTTTGTACAAGTTTGTACAAGGTTGTACAAGTGTGTACAAGGATGTACAAGTTTGTACAAGGGTGTACAAGTGTGTACGATAAGTAAAAGTGTGTACAAGGGTGTACAAGGTTGTACAAGTGTGTACAAGGTTGTACAATTGTGTACAAGGCTGTACAAGTGTGTACAAGGTTGTACAATTGTGTACAAGGCTGTACAAGTGTGTACAAGATTGTACAAGTGTGTACAAGGTTGTACAAGTGTGTACAAGGATGTACAAGTTTGTACAAGGGTGTACAAGTGTGTACGATGTGTAAAAGTTTGTACAAGGGTGTACAAGGTTGTACAAGTGTGTACAAGGTTGTACAATTGTGTACAAGGCTGTACAAGTGTGTACAAGGTTGTACAATTTTGTACAAGGCTGTACAAGTGTGTACAAGGTTGTACAAGTGTGTACAAGGCTGTACAATTGTGTACAAGGTTGTACAAGTGTGTACAAGGTTGTACAAGTGTGTACAAGGTTGTACAATTGTGTACAAGGCTGTACAAGTGTGTACAAGGTTGTACAAGTGTGTACAAGGTTGTACAAGTGTGTACAAGGTTGTACAAGTGTGTACAAGGTTGTACAAGTGTGTACAAGGTTGTACAATTGTGTATCAGGTTGTACAAGTGTGTACAAGGTTGTACAAGTGTGTACAAGGGTGTACAATCGTGTACAAGGATGTACAAGTTTGTAAAAGTTTGTACAAGTTTGTACAAGTTTGTACAAGGTTGTACAAGTGTGTACAAGGATGTACAAGTTTGTACAAGGGTGCACAAGTGTGTACAAGGGTGTACAATCGTGTACAAGCTTGTACAAGTGTGTACAAGGGTGTACAGGTTTGTACAAGGTTGTACAAGTGTGTACAAGGGTGTACAAATGTGTACAAGGATGTAAAAGTTTGTACAAGTGTGTACAAGTTTGTACAAGGTTGTACAAGTGTGTACAAGGTTTTACAATTGTGTACAAGGTTGTACAAGTGTGTACAAGGTTGTACAAGTGTGTACAAGGTTGTACAAGTGTGTACAAGGTTGTACAAGTGTGTACAACTTGTACAAGTGTGTACAAGCTTGTACAAGTGTGTACAAGGTTGTACAAGTTTGTACAAGGTTGTACAAGTGTGTACAAGTTTGTACAAGTGTGTACAAGTTTGTACAAGGTTGTACAAATGTGTACAAGGGTGTACAAAAGTGTACAAGGGTGCACAAGTTTGAACAAAGGTGTACAAGTGTGTACAAGCTTGTACAAGTGTGTACAAGCTTGTACAAGTGTGTACAAGCTTGTACAAGTGTGTACAAGATTTGAACAGGATTTGGTGGGTGTGCTGCCTCGCTATAGTCATGTCATTGTGATGGGTGATTTTAACACTGACCTACTGGGACCACTTACTTATGACCACACTACACTTACAAATTTGTTTTTCTCCTGCAACATTACCATCTTACCTTTACTTGCCACACATCACACTGCGACTGCTGACACACTGCTGGATATCATAGCTGTTAGTGACCCATCCCTAATCGCCCACCACGGTCAATATTCTGCTCCTGGACTTTCTAAACATGACCTGATTTTCTGTGTATATAAATTAAAAAAGCCCAAATTTAGCCCAAATTTTATCAAATACAGAGACTATCGAAATCTCAACCTGACTGCTCTGCTTTTAGACGCTTCTACCCTACCGTGGGATGTGGTTACTAATGATCCTGATGTCAATTCAATGGTTGAACATTTTACTTCCCTAATTTCTAATCTTCATAATAAACACTGTCCTATTGTATCTAAAAGAGTTTCGAAGCCTCCTGCTCCTTGGATAAATGATTTTATTAGACAACTTCAAAAAAATAGAGATGCTGCATTTCGTAAAGCCAAGCGCACCAAGCTACCTAATGACTGGGCCTGTTACAAAAGGCTCAGGAATCAAACCCAACAACAGATCAGAAACTCAAAAGCTAGGTATTATTATACATCTTTCTCCCAGAAACAATCCTCCAAAACTTTGTGGACCAAAGTTAAGAACCTTGGTATCGGCAAATCTGACAATTTACATCAAATAACTATTAGTCTCGACACGATTAACAACTTTTTTGTGAATATCCCTATAAGTTCTGCAGGTGCATTTAACTATGTTGCCGATATCACATCTAGACCACTTGATATGCCAGAAACCCAGTTTTTCTTTTCCCCAGTTAGTGAATCTGAAGTCCGCAGGGCAATTCTGAGGATGACAAGTAACGCAGTCGGCGCCGATGATATTCCTATCAGGTTTATGAAAGACACTCTTCCAGTTACTCTCCCGGTACTAACTTCCATATTTAACAGATCATTAGCAACTTCTACCTTCCCCTCCATCTGGAAATCTGTCATTGTTCGCCCACTTCAGAAAATTTCTTCTCCCAATACCCCTTCTGACTATAGACCAATCAGCATTCTTCCTGCCCTTTCTAAATGCCTTGAAAGAATAGTGCATAATAAATTCTCTGATTTTTTGGAAGAGAACAAAATTATATCGGATTTTCAATCTGGGTTTCGCGCTAAATATAGCACAACCACTGCTTTGTTGAAAATTACAGATGACATCCGCCGTGCAATGGATAATAGACATGCCACAATTTTAACCCTCTTTGACTTTTCAAAGGCGTTTGACTGCGTATACCATCCTCTTTTGCTCCTTAAACTGCGCTTGGCTGGTTTCTCTGTCAACTGTGTTGACTGGATTGAGTCTTATTTATCTGATCGTCAGCAGTGTGTCAAAGTCGGTGACAAATGTTCTACCTGGGAGCAGATTACTAGAGGTGTTCCTCAAGGATCTGTTCTTGGCCCACTACTGTTCTCAATTTACATCAATGACATCACAGAACATATCACTAACTCACACTACCATTTGTATGCTGACGACCTACAGATTTACTCCCACTTCAATGTAGACGAGATGGATATTGCTGTACGACTCATGAACATTGACATTGAATCGATAACTCA